>NC_068425.1:31583651-31598370 GCF_023373465.1 Oncorhynchus keta | reverse complement strand
CAGTAGTTTGTGTGATGAGCAGTAAGTTCTATGGGCATATGGTGTTTGGGATTTCTTGATGAAATGTATACAGTACCAGTCAAAAGTTTGGACACACCTACTCATTCAAGGGCTTTCTTTATTTTTTACTATATTCTAGATTGTAGAATAATAGTGAATACCTAAATACTATGGAATAACACCATGGAAACATGTAGTAACAAAAAAAGTGTTCAACAAATCAAAATATATTTTATATTTCAGATTCTTCCCAGTAGCCACCCTTTGCCTTGATGACTGCTTTGCACACTCTTGACATTCTCTCATCAATCTTCACCGGGAATGCTTTTGAAGGAGTTCCCACATATGCTGAGCACTTGTTGGCTGCTTTTCCTTCACTCTGCGGTCCAACTCATAGCAAACCATCTCAATTGGGTTGAAGTTGGGTGATTGTGGAGGCCTGTTAATCTCAAGCAGCACCCCATCACTCTCCTTATTGGTCAAATAGCCCTTACACAGCCTGGAGGTGTGTTTGGGTCAATGTCCTGTTGAAAAAAAAAAGTATAGTCCCACCAAGCGCAACCAGATGGATGGCATGGCGTATCACTGCAGAATGCTGTGGTTACCATGCTGGTTAAGTGTGCCTTGAATTTTAAATAAATAACTGACAATGTCACCAGCAAGGCACCCCCACACCATCACACCTCCTCCTGCATGCTTCACGGTGGGAACCACACATGTGGAGATCATCCTCACAAAGACACAGCGTTTGGAACCAAAAATTTCAACTTTGGACTCATCAGACCAAAGGACAGATTTCCACGTCCATTGCTCATGTTTATTGGGCCAAGCAAGTCACTTCTTCTTATTAGTGTCCTTCAGTATTGGTTTATTTGCAGCAATTCAACCATGAAACCCTGATTCACGCAGTCTCCTCTGAACAGTTGATGTTGAGATGTGTCTGTTACATGAACTCTGTGAAGCATTTATTTGGGCTGCATTTTCTGAGGCTGGTAACTCTAATGAACTTATCCTCTGCAGCAGCGGTAACTCTGGGTCTTTCCTGTGGCGGTCCTCATCAGAACCAGTTTCATCATAGAGCTTGATGGTTTTTGAGACTGCACTTAAAGAAACTTCCAAAGTTCTTGACATTTTCCAGATTGACGAACCTTCAGGTCTTAAAATAATGATGGACTGTCATTTCTCTTTGCTTATTTGAGCTGTTCTTGCCATAATATGGACTTGGTATTTTACCAAATAGGACTACCTTATGTATACCACCCCTACCTTGTCACAACACAACTGATTGGCTCAAATGCATTAAGATGGAATTTTTTTACATAGCACACCTGTTAATTGAAATGCATTCCCAGTGACTACCTCATGAAACAGGTTGAGAGAATGTCACAAGGTTCCAAAGCTGTCATCAAGGCAAAGGGTGGCTACTTTGAAGAATCTTAAAGATAAAATATATTTTGATTTGTTTTTGGTTACTACATGTTTCCTTATCTGTTATTTCATAATTGTAATGTCTTCACTATTATTTTACAATGTAAAATAGTAATAATAAAATAAAACCCTGGAATGAGTAGGTGTGTCCAAACTGTTGACTGGTACTGTATGTTGGACCAAACTGTAGTCCAATTGGTCACAGTACTACACACCAGATCTTTCTTCCATGAGGCATGGGAAGGGATTGGTTTCTGAGGCATTTGAAGCAGCAGAGAATGTAATTAATAAACCCCGTGTACGAACGACTATGAATAAATCATTTGTGGATAGGATTGATAGGCCCAAGGGAATCCATATGCACGCAAAGCAGAACTGTAAGTAAAAGAAAGTGCCTGTTGTTACACATTGCTTCTGGAGATCTTGGAATGAGATAGTAGCCTTCAGTAATATCAGAGATAGAGAATCACTCTTTTTAGACCACTTATGAATAGTGGTCTACCTAGGTGGAGAGTGCGGTTGTGAAATAAGGGAAGGTGAGGATGGTATTTGAGATTGGTTTTGTATGTTTACCAGCCAGGCGCCAGACTGAGATAAGTTGTGTGATGATAGGACCACATTTGAGTTTGCAGTGTTTGAGAGGGATATTGGAATGGATTATGTCTGTGAGGGGCAACTCCTTTTTTTCTCCAGGGACGCCAAGATACAGCTGTATTAGGATGTAACCATGACTACAGAGGTGTTAGATGAAGTCCAAAAATATAATTATACATTTGAGGTGGTTTGGCAACCTGCACATTTTTCCCACTGAAGTGTAGAGAATTTAATACGAGGGCACTTCCCTCTTCCAAATGAATTAGCAAAGAATGTAGCCTATCCCAGTGTCCTGCTGCTGGTGAAAGAGGGATCATGTAGCCTATCCCAGTGTCCTGCTGCTGGTGAAAGAGAGATCATGTGATCCCAAAAGAGGGAGATCATGTGAAAAGAGGGGCATGTAGCCTATCCCAGTGTCCTGCTGCTGGTGAAAGAGGGATCATGTAGCCTATCCCAGTGTCCTGCTGCCAGTGAAAGAGGGATCATGTAGCATATCCCAGTGTCCTGCTGCTGGTGAAAGAGGGATCCCAGTGTCCTGCTGCCAGTGAAAGAGGGATCATGTAGCCTATCCCAGTGTCCTCCAGAGAGAGAGATCTGCCTATCCCTGGTGAGTGAAAGAGGGATCATGTAGCCTATCCCAGTGTCCTGCTGCCATGTGAAAGTGGGATCATGTAGCCTATCCCAGTGTCCTGCCAGTGAAAGAGGGATCAGATCAGTAGCTGGTGAGAGAGGGATATGTAGCCCAGTGTCCGGCTGCTGGTGAGGGAGAGATCATGTAGCCTATCCCAGTGTCCTGCTGCCAGTGAAAGAGAGATCATGTAGCCTATCCCAGTGTCCAGAGAGAGATCAGTAGCATATCCCAGTGTCCTGCTGCTGGTGAGGGAGATCATGTAACCTATCCCAGTGTCCTGCTACCAGTGAGAGAAAAAGCCTATCCCATGCCAGTGAGAGGGAGATCAGCCTATCCCAGTCCTGCTCCAGTGAGAGAAAGATCATGTAGCTCATCCCAGTGTCCTGCTGCCAGTGAGAGGAGATCATGTAGCCTATCCCAGTGTCCTGCTGCCAGTGAGAGAGATCATGTAGCCTATCCCAGTGTCCTGCTGCTGGTGAGAGAGATCATGTAGCATATCCCAGTGTCCTGCTTCCAGTGAAAGAGGATCATGTAGCCTATCCCAGTGTCCCGCTGCTGGTGAGAGGGGATCATGTAGCCTATCCCAGTGTCCTGCTGCTGGTGAGAGTGGGATCATGTAGCCTATCCCAGTGTCCTGCTGCCAGTGAAAGAGGGATCATGTAGCCTATCCCAGTGTCCTGCTGCTGGTGAGAGAGGGATCATGTAGCCTATCCCAGTGTCCTGCTGGTGAAAGTGGGATCATGTAGCCTATCCCAGTGTCCTGCTGCCAGTGAGAGAGATCATGTAGCCTATCCCAGTGTCCTGCTGCCAGTGAGAGAAAGATCATGGAACTATAAAAGTTGATTCATATTAATTATCGAGACTTGAGCCTGAAACCATCTTTTCCATATCAGACTCTATGCTTTTTAATTGCTGCAGTGGGCTAAATCATTTTCATAGAGTGATTCTTGGTAGTCTTAAACAAATCCACTTTGAAACAGAAGTATACACCTCACACAAATGGCTATGGACGTAAAAAAGGTAGACAGCTGTACCATGTCAGATATAGAGTTGAAATGTATTCCATTTTTGCATCCCAATATTACACTTTATATACATCATAGAAGACTGAAATATAACAAACCGTTTGACATAGAAACACCTGATTTTCTGCTTAAAAAATGTTATGCTTATTAATTATGAAATTATGCAAAATATGAATAACATTCCACCCATGAGGTCCTTTGACTGCAGGAAAGGGCTGGGCAATGGTGTTGAAGTTGTTTTTACTATTAGTTACAAAGAAGGATAGATTTATATTCCCAATTACGGACATTTTAAACTTTGGGAATTTTAGGGTCGCTTGAATTACATATGGCCCTCGCTCAGGGACACAGAGCCGATGTTGTCCAGTTGACATAGAGCTGTAGCTCTTCAAAATGCTGGAAGGTTTGGTCATGACTGAGGTGTATTGCCAACAAAGAGCAGTATATCGTCTGCATAAAGAGATATGTGGTGGTCTGTGCCAAATACAGTAATGGGGTCATGATGTTGTGGTTGTCGGACAGCTTGCACAAGAGGTTCTAGGGACAGAGCAAAAAGCATTGGACTTACAGAGACCAAACACTGGTGGCTGGAGTTGCCTGTGTTGAACTGGGATGAGCATATTATTCCAGTTTGAAACATGACAGTAGGATTGGCATAAAGGCCTTGATCATCCATATGAATTGTTCACCAATTCCCAAACGCCATAGAACAATCCATAAATATTTACATTTACATTTAAGTCATTTAGCAGACGCTCTTATCCAGAGCGACTTACAAATTGGTGCATTCACCTTATGACATCCACTAGGTGTTTCAAAAGCTTTTTCTGCATCCATTGACAATACGGCTGACGGAGAGTAAATATTCATGGAGCCATCAGTAATATGGGTAGACAGATGATATCCGCTGCAGGTCGGTGTTTGATACTAAAAAAGGAATATAACGTTGAAGACGACGGCAAGAACCTTCGCGTACAATTTGGCGTCAGCGTTCAAAATCGATAGGGAGCACTATTTACCTCCCCTTATCTTTTTTTCAATATCAAAGTAATTATAGGAGGGGACTCATCCTAAACACGGTCTTGTGACAGGGCCAGTCACAAGAGCAATGCCAGGGTATTCAACTGTACGTATTCCAACGGGGGGACAAATAGTGTTTTTGTGTCACTCCCTTCTAACTCACCCTGTGATCATCATAGATGGGAGCAGAAGGCAGGTCCATATGTTCCAGAGAGTCTGACCCCGTTCAGGAATGGAGGCATAAAGCTCAGACAAACGGTTCACATGCTAGAGACAAATTCATAGGAAGAAAATTCAACATGCCACATTTGCTTCAGAAACAGCCAGAAGCTTCTGTTTACCGCAGTGAGCATTTAATCAGTTCTCTTTGACTTTCAAATCATATCATATCAAATCAAATTTTATTGATCACATTCACATATTCAGCAGATGTTATCGCGGGCGTAGCGAAATGCTTGTGTTCCTACAGTAGCTCCAACAGTGCAGTAGTATCTAACAATTCACAACGATACACACAAATCTAAAAATAAAAGAATGGAATGAAGAAATATATAAATATTACGACGATCAATGTCGGAGTGGCATTGACTAAATACAGTAGAATAGAATACAGTACATACATATGAGATGAGTAAAGCAGTATGTAAACATTATTAAAGTGACTAGTTATTAAATACAGTAGAATAGAATACAGTATATACATATGAGATGAGTAAAGCAGTATGTAAACATTATTAAAGTGACTAGTTAGTAAATACAGTAGAATAGAATACAGTATATACATATGAGATGAGTAAAGCAGTATGTAAACATTATTAAAGTGACTAGTTAGTAAATACAGTAGAATAGAATAGAGTATATACATATGAGATGAGTAAAGCAGTATGTAAACATTATTAAAGTGACTAGTTAGTAAATACAGTAGAATAGAATACAGTACATACATAAGATGAGTAAAGCAGTATGTAAACATTATTAAAGTGAATAGTTAGTAAATACAGTAGAATAGAATACAGTACATACATGAGATGAGTAAAGCAGTATGTAAACATTATTAAAGTGACTAGTTAGTAAATACAGTAGAATAGAATACAGTATATACATATGAGATGAGTAAAGCAGTATGTAAACATTATTAAAGTGACTAGTGTTCTGTTACTAAAGTGGCCAGTGATCCAAGTTTATGTATAATGGGCAGCAGCCTCTAATGTGCAGGGTTGAGTAGCCCGGTGGTAGCCGGCTAGTGATGGCTATTTAATAATCTGACCCCACTATGACAGGGCCCTCACCTCATCCATGTAGGCTGTCTCGTCATTGTTGGCCTACTACTGTCGTCTGCAAACTTGATGATTGAGTTGGAGGCGTGCGTGTCCACACAGTCATGGGTGAACAAGGAGTACAGGAGGGGGCTGAGCACCTACCCTTCCTTGTGGGGACACTGTGATGAGGATCAGCGAAGGGGGAGGTGTTGTTTCCTACCTTCACCACCTGGGGCGGCCCATCAGGAAGTCCAGGATCCATTTGCACAGGGCGGGGTTCAGACCCAGGGCCCCGAGCTTAATGATGAGCTTGGAGGGTACTATGGTGTTGAAGGCTGAGCTATAGTCAATGAACAGCCTTTTCCAGGCTGGCAAAGTACCTCGATGTTATCTATTGTTTTAAATATGCATTTGTCAACTGAATTTGAAAACTGAATCTGAACGCATCTGAGAAGTTGAATAAATTTGACAAACTTGAAATTATGGTTTGTAAATTTGATAAACAGACAATGAATGCAATATCTACCATATTGAAATGGAATATGGAAGTATTGAATTTTAATATTCAATTGAATTTTAAAAATGAATGCCACTCAATTAAGTTTCTAATCATGAAATAAAGTTCAATATATGAATTCAATGATTCAATTTTTTCATTACAAATTCAACAATATTAAAAACCTTTGACCGCACCTCCATTTGAGACATGAATTGCTGATTCTACATTAAAGTAGTTTTAACCTCTACTTCCTGAATGGTGGGGTTCATGACCACTGGCCTCAACCTGCCCCCCCACTGCCGCCTGTGTTTCACAGACCTCCAGAACCCTGATAGGTGTGACCTCAACTCACCTCTCCCCCCGAACCCCGCCTCTGACACACAGGTATGACATCAGCAGGAAGTGTTGTCTTAGTGGACGTGGGCATCCAGACATCGTAAAAGCTTCTATTTTTAGACCCATTACACTGGATGATGTCACCCGTTGCTGTGTATAACTCAACCCAACACCTCAGGGTGATTCCAGTGGTACTGAGGTGTGAGACCAGGCCAACCTGACCTGTCATCTCAGCCTTCAGGACAAGACTAGACAGGCTGTAGGGAAAGACACAATGACATGTAAGAGTTGAACCCATTCATGGACTGTGTTCACGTACACACACCACTGGCATAATGTTACATGCACTTCCTGTCATAAATATTGCATGATATTGAACAACTCTATTGCCAGAGTTAAGATGATGTTTCATTTTTGTAACAGATGTTTATTCATTATTTTCATTGCCATATGTTATGATCTAGGTCTATGGACAGATGGGTAGATATGTGGGCCTGTAGAAAACGGCTCTCATACTTTCCATAGGTATAGTGTGACATTACTGAACTGAACCAATATGTTTAGACGATCAAAGTGGGGAAAGTATTCAGAGCCCTGTGTTGTGAGGGTAAATGCAACTCAGTGGAGGCCTACTGTTTGTTTATTGACAGTCATGGATTGTTACCCTGCCCTCATGAATCTTCCCATTGATGACAGGCAGAATAATATTGTGCCTCTAAAAGGCTGGTGGTACTTTAGTGAGTGTGCCTTGTGTGTGTGTGTGTGTGTGTGTGTGTGTGTGTGTGTGTGTGTGTGTGTGTGTGTGTGTGTGTGTGTGTGTGTGTGTGTGTGTGTGTGTGTGTGTGTGTGTGTGTGTGTGTGTGTGTGTGTGTGTGTGTGTGTGTGTGTGTGTGTGTGTGTGTACATATGTACTGTATGTGTGTTTTGTATCAGTGTCTGTCTGTATGTATGTCAATCCATCCACTTAACTAACTCATTTAACGCACGGTGCCTACAATGATGGGGTCCCTGTCCCACGACCCGTCTGGTCCAACCCCTAAAACAAGCCCTCCAAGCCCTCGCCACCGCCGCCCCTGCGGTTTAGTCCAGGACCAAGCACCCATTCACCCTCTCAACCCTGCTATTTATTTTCAGAGGCATTAGGGGAAACACTTGGTGGAGTCGATCAGATCTAAACAGTCACACGTCTTTGTTATTTCAAACACAGGCCTCCTCTCAGCCTCAGCCCGCCTCATCCCACCTCAGCCCGCCTCATCCCGCCTCAGCCCGCCCCAGTCCCATTTTCAGTAATTGTTTCAGTTTTTGGCTCGGTAGAATAACACAACTTGGTACATTTAACACAAGTGGTAAGGGAATCTCTGTGTCAACAAGGGCAGACACCATAAACACTGGGGGGTTTATCTGAGAGGTTTTGTGTTATTCTATGTTTTTCTAAGGTAGGGTCGGAGACTGTATTAGATGTGTAGACATGGTGAGATGGGTTAAATAGAATACAGATTGTTTTGTCCCTGAGGTTTCAACCATAGTACTGCCCCAGTCACTGTGGTTGCCTCTTCTGTTCTCACGTGTTTCAGACAGTCGCTTTGTCATTATGACATCTACCAAAGAGGCTACATTCACATGCATTCTTTTAGATGGTGTGTCATTAACGTATAATGTACTGTAGATCCCCCTGCAGTGGGTGGAAATACCTCATGAGATTAAAGTTGGCTGGAGAGAACTCCCCTATCATCTACTTCCACTTCTAGGCTACATCCCAAATGGCATCATATCCCCTTCACAGTGCACTACCATTGACAAGAGCCCTATGGGCCTGTTCCCTATAAAGGGAACAGGGTGCCATTTCAGACAATCCCCTATTGTATACCTTCCTCTCTCATGTGGAAGTTTTCATCTAATCTACGAGCGAACAGCTCTGACCAGCATAACGCTTATCAGAAACTCAATAGAGCGTAATGACTATTTTTAAAGAGACGTCTTGCAGGTACTGAGTTACAGGGGGTGGTGAGTCACTATGTTTTCCACCTTGGTAGCATCCCAAATAGAAGCCTATTTATTCCCTATATAGTGCATTACTTTTGATCAGACCCCATAGGGTGCCTTTGGGATGCCTGCCATGACACAGATTAACCTGATTTTAGAATAGCCACATTCATTTCACATCACAGGCAGAATTCCAATCTGAGTTCAAAAACACTTTGGGTGTTTGCGTTTGCCTTCCTGCAGTGCCATAAGGGAGGGGTTTGTACTTCTGGGACGTTTCTATAATGCAACAGGTGAGCTAAATGAAGCACTGCTAAAGTCATTTAAATGATTTCAAATGATATTTGAACCCAGGTCTGGTACCATTGGATAAGTAGGACATGTTCTGATGTGACAGAGATAAAGGGAACAGACATTTTGGCCTGTGGGGCTGTGCAGTACACAGAACCAATGCAGTGCGCAGTACACAGAGCCAACATGGTGGCAGTGTTGTACTGTCTGTGGGACACTTGGAACCAACTCTCAGTGCCACTGTCAGACAGTGCCAGAGGTATCACTAACACAAGCCTATGAACAGATAAACCAACACATCTAGGATCCAGTGTCCCTTTCGTATCATAATGAATAAGAATACATGTACAGTGGGGACCTGATCCTAGATCAGCACTTTGCTAATATGGGCCCAACACTATACATGATCCTGAACGGCATGCCAGGTCTAATTATTGTCACTTGTGCTGTGGTCGAGACTACCTAAAGCGAGACAGAGTCTAGACCAATACCAGAGAAAATCGAGTCCAAGTCAAGACCGAGACCGAAGTGAGGGGGGATAAGACCAAGTCAAGACCGAGAATGGGACGGAGACGAGGTGGGCGAGTCCGAGTGAAGACTGAGACCAGAATAATGCGAGTCCAATTCAAGACGATCATTTTAATTGTGTCAGATCGCCACCATAAAAGAGTTCAAAATGTCCAGTATTTCTGTCAAATATATGAATTCTTTAGCCATTCAGAATTGTGAAAAGATGCATGCTGGGAAATAGAGAGGCACTCTAAAAATGATCACCGACCAAAAAACTTGAACCCCACTCTCCCCAGCTAGTGGAGCAAGGAAATTCAGACAACCACGACAAGGTTTGAGGATACCTTTGAAAAGTTAAGGAGATTAATATTACCAGTAAAGTAGGAAGCCCAGGTTTCAATAGGCGATGATAAATAAATGTGTCATAAAAGGATTGTGGATATTTGGCCTGGCAAAGCGGTTTGATTGGTTGACTGAACGGTGGCTGATAATTAGGAGGTTTTTTGTTTTACTTTTGTACTCCACTGATCTCAAATGGTTGTCCGAGACCGAGTCATGACCGAGGAAAAATGTATCCGAGATCAAGACACTCAATATGTGGTCTGGAGACGGGACTTGAGTACAACAACATTAATTGTCACCCTTTGCATCATGAATGACAACTAGGAAAAATAAATCAGTGTGTATTCACCCACAGGAAGTGCTTGCTGTCGCTTGTTACTGACAACACCATCTATATTAGCCAATGAAGCATTCAGGAGTGTTCAGAAGTGCGATCAATGCCAACAGGGTATCAAAAGCAAACATTATCAAAACTACCCAGCCTGCCTCCTGGCAGTGGCCGCCGCTCGGCCTGCCAACAACTCCATAAAATACATACACTGTTAATATAGTGAGAATCACATGAATCAGGAGAACGCCATGGCAGGTAGTGGTGTATGTGTGTGTGTGTGTGTGTGTGTGTGTGTGTGTGTGTGTGTGTGTGTGTGTGTGTGTGTGTGTGTGTGTGTGTGTGTGTGTGTGTGTGTGTGTGTGCGTGCGTGCGTGCGTGCGTGCGTGTGCGTGTGTGTGTGTGTGTGTGTGTGTGTGTGTGTGTGTGTGTGCGTGCACTTGTGTGTGTGTGTGCGTGCACTTGTGTGTGTGCGTGCGAGAGAGAGACCGTGGCACATTCTTCATCAGAGGCTTTCTCTGGACTGGCGCTGGGCACCCAAGAAGCCAGGGTTGTGTTCATTAGGCACTAAACGAAACATTAAATGGTTGAAACAGCTGGGGAAAAAAGTTCCTTTTTGTTTTCCGTTGCGTGCCCTAATGAACACAGCCCAGCTAGGCTGAGATAAAATGAATGATATTAGATGAAGCACGTCTGAATGGACTACACTACATACAGTATTCATTATTTGATTCAACCTACAGTGTATTTGAAAGTATTCGGACCCCTAAATTTTCCCACATTTTGTTACGTTACAGCCTTATCCAAAAATGGACTAAATACAAAATATATCTCATCAATGTACACAATACCCCATAATGACAAAGCTTTTTAACTTTCCGAATGTATTTGTCAGACACGCTGAACTTCTCTTTATATGTCTGTTATCACACTTCTGCAGTGAGCGGATCCTTTACAAACACCAGACTGTCTCCAAAAAGGTGTTCTTTTAGAGGAACCTTTCAACTGTGGCAGTGCCAGACGTGGGTTGACTTAAGGGTCCCGCAAGGCTTGTAACTTATTGTCAGGGATTGGATTGCAGCTAAAATTAGCCATCAGACTCAATTTTATGACCCTCACTGAGGACTCTGGAAATGCCAGGGACTGCCTCCACCATAACATAGTGTAACTCCAGCTTGGCCATATAATGTTGCAATTCAATTCTACCCACATCACTTGTAAGGAGAACGTGTAAAAGTACTAATGGTGGCTTAGGTTTCCCCCATGTATTGAACTGGTCTGAGAGGGTTGGAAAAATAGTGAAATCCCAGCCTCTTTCATGGGAGGTGACAAAACACACATTTCTCAGTCAGTGACATGACTTCTTAAACTCACTTAAGGTTCTAGTCTAGTGTTATGAAATGATATACTGTACCACATTTAAACTGACACTATACATTGAGGCTGGGACATTTTGAGCACAGAATGCATTTAGGCCTAGGAAACCACTCAAAAACCAGCAGGTTTTGAACAAATTCAAAACAGTATAATCAAAAGTAGTATGGGACTTTGGCCGGTATTCAATCCCATCCACGTAAACAGCACATTGTAGCACACTTGACATTTAAAGGTAATTTCCGATTGAGCCTAAATCTGTAGCGTTTACCGTTAATGCGATCTCCACAAACATCAGGACAAATGCTTTTAAAACCTGGTTTGGAAAACTGTCCTGGTCTATGGACTGTCTATTGGCTGAGCTCTGGACTGTCTATTGGCTGGTCTATGGACTGTCTATTGGCTGGTCTATGGACTGTCTATTGGCTGGTCTATGGACTGTCTATTGGCTGGTCTATGGACTGTCTATTGGTCTATGGGTCTATGGACTGTCTATTGGCTGGTCTATGGACTGTCTATTGGCTGGTCTATGGACTGTCTATTGGCTGGTCTATGGACTGTCTATTGGCTGGTCTATGGACTGTCTATTGGCTGGTCTATGGACTGTCTATTGGCTGGTCTATGGACTGTCTATTGGCTGGTCTATGGATTGGCTGGTCTATGGACTGTCTATCTATTGGCTGGTCTATGGACTGTCTATTGGCTGGTCTATGGACTGTCTATTGGCTGGTCTATGGACTGTCTATTGGCTGGTCTATGGACTGTCTATTGGCTGGTCTATGGACTGTCTATTGGCTGGTCTATGGACTGTCTATTGGCTGGTCTATGGACTGTCTATTGGCTGGTCTATGGACTGTCTATTGGCTGGCTATGGACTGTCTATTGGCTGGTCTATGGACTGTCTATTGGCTATGGACTGTCTATTGGCTGGTCTATGGACTGTCTATTGGCTGGTCTATGGACTGTCTATTGGTCTGGGTCTATTGGCTGGACTGTCTATTGGCTGGTCTATGGACTGTCTATTGGCTGGTCTATGGACTGTCTATTGGCTGGTCTATGGACTGTCTATTGGTCTGGACTGTCTATTGGCTGGTCTATGGACTGTCTATTGGCTGGTCTATGGACTGTCTATTGTCTGGTCTATGGACTGTCTATTGGCTGGTCTATGGACTGTCTATTGGCTGGTCTATGGACTGTCTATTGGCTGGTCTATGGACTGTCTATTGGCTGGTCTATGGACTGTCTATTGGCTGGTCTATGGACTGTCTATTGGCTTGGACTGTCTATTGGCTGGTCTATGGGTCTACTGTCTATGGACTGTCTATTGTCTGGTCTATGGACTGTCTATTGTCTGGTCTATGGACTGTCTATTGGCTGAGCTATGGATTGAATCCAGGCCTTATTGTTCCAACTGATGAGTAGTTGACTAGTTGACTGTTATCAGACACTATCCAGGAGCATATCAACGTATCACTCATTTACCTGCCGAAACCATATGAATATCTCTATGTGTATCTGAATACTGTTGTTTGACTAGATCATTATTTTGTTGCTGCCATTTTCTACCAAGGCCTGTGTTTCCGTGGAAACCTAACAACTTGTATCGCATAGGCCTGTATTTCTATCACTTTTGCTGAGCTGTGTCGGAATGAACAGTAGGAGCACTGTTCTTACTCTCAATGTCCAAAGTTACCTGAACCCAAATGACCTTCTGATAAAAATGTGGAGGACATTACTAAGTAAAAACCGTGTTCACTCTCCTCTATTCAAACAGAGGTGTTGATTCTAAGGAGAAAATTACACCTCCCACCCACCCCTCTTTTTTTATTGAATATGAAAACAGCCCAAATCGTTCTATTACAGACCTATACTTAGAATTCCTCCCAATTGGCACCATATCCCCTACAAAGTGTGTTATTTTTTACCAGGGCCCCTACAGGGCTGAGGTCAGAAATAGTGCACTATATAGAGAATAGGGCGCCATTAAAGCCTTAGTCCAGAACATGTGGCCACTCCAGTAATTATCAAAGATGGTTTAAGTAATTGACTCCCCCTTTCCTCTTTTGGCAGAGACGTGTGTCCCCACACCGCCCCTCTATCTGAACAACAGCGGCTGCTTGTAAAATAATAGACCATCAGCCAGTAATAATTTGCAGTCCAAACAGGCCTGGCGCACTCTGACGTTGACTGGAGACCTTGTATTGGCTGGTGCTGCTGCTGCCTGGTAACACTCTGTCTGTCCAACCCTAGCACAGTCAGTGCCCTGGGTTTTAGCCATAAGCACCTCTCTCTCTCTCTCTCTCTCTCTCTCTCTCTCTCTCTCTCTCTCTCTCTCTCTCTCTCTCTCTCTCTCTCTCTCTCTCTCTCTCTTTCTCTTTCTCTCCCCCCTATCAGGAATCAGTCTGTGTCTGTCTTTCTCTTTCTTTCTCCTTCTGCCCCCCCCTCTCCCTCTCTCTTTCTCTGTATCTCTCTCTACTATCGGCACCAGTCTGCCTGTCTTTCTCTCTCTCTCTCTCTTTCTGTCCTCCCTTCTCTCTCTTTTCTCTGTCTCTCTCCATCGGAACCAGTCTGTCTGCCTCTCTGTCTTTCTCTCTCTCTTTCTGTCTCCCCCCTCTCTCTCTTTTTTCGCCCTCTCTCTCTCTCTCTTTCGGAGACTGAGAAGCTGAGGTCTGCCCACCCAAAACTAGCCTACAAGATTCCCATTCGGGTCAATAAATATATGATTGATTGGGTTTTTAATTTCCCTCCCATTGCTGCACTCTACTGAGTCAGTTTGGGTCAGGTTCTCAGACGGCAGTATGGAACCCTATGTTCCTGTGGTTGGCGAGGCTGCATGCATCATGCACAGACTCTGGTCTTGTCCGTCCATGGCATTGGTACCATTGGCACCGATCTTGCCCACACCCAGGGTTATGGGCCGCAGGCTTGACCACTCTCATCCTCTCTCTCCTCTCTGACCAATCATTACAAACTGCAACAGAACGGACCACACACACTCATAACCTCTCACTGAGCTGCTTGGCACCCGTATGGAGGCATGCACAGAGGCACACTAGCATAGAAACACACACACAGAAACGCACATGCACAAACGCACAC
>NC_068425.1:31546151-31578651 GCF_023373465.1 Oncorhynchus keta | reverse complement strand
GTGTGTGTGTGTGTGTGTGTGTGTGTGTGTGTGTGTGTGTGTGTGTGTGTGTGTGTGTGTGTGTGTGTGTGTGTGTGTGTGTGTGTGTGTGTGTGTACGTGCATACAATCCCCTCACACATTCTGCCATGCTCCTGCTGATATCACGGCTGGACAGTCACAGCTGTGTGCAGGCTGTCCCTGGCCTTACTTGTCTAAGAGCTGAGCCTTGGTCAGACAGAGGGCTGCACGTGTTGTGGTGGTGGAGGGACTGTGTGTGTGTGGGGGCCAGCAGTCTGCTCTATGCTATCATGGACAGCAATAGATAATACCAAGGCTGAAAGAAAAGGCTTCTGTTTCTGTTATTGTTGTTCTACCAACTTCTATGCTCGTTATAAAATCACCCCCAAAAGTTCCAGATATTTCTGTTGGATATCTAGGCCTATAAGGTGACTGTCCCCTTGCACAACTGATAGCCATACATTAGGCTGGCTCGACGTTTAGAATACTGTATGTGGTCATAACAATTGTTGCAATCAGGTGATATTTTTAAGCAAAAATATAAATGAATCCTTCAGTCTGTGTGTGTATTTTGGAATGCTCTCACACCACATGCACGGAGATTAGCACTTTGTGTTAAACCCAGTACGATGGCTTGGTAGTCATATACATGTCGAGAAAAGCAAAGAGATTCTGTAGAGTCCCATGCAGGCCAGTCGCACCTATTCCCAGTAGAACGACCAGGCAGAAGAAGAAACTGTAGAGCCCCACGCAGGCCAGTCGCACCTATTCCCAGTAGAACGACCAGGCAGAAGAAGACAACGTAGAGTCCCATGCAGGCCAGACTCACCTATTCCCAGTAGAACGACCAGGCAGAAGAAGAAACTGTAGAGCCCCATGCAGGCCAGTAGCACCTATTCCCAGTAGAACGACCAGGCAGAAGAAGAAACTGTAGAGCCCCATGCAGGCCAGTCGCACCTATTCCCAGTAGAACGACCAGGCAGAAGAAGAAACTGTAGAGCCCCATGCAGGCCAGCTTCCCCTATTCCCAGTAGAACGACCAGGCAGAAGAAGAAACTGTAGAGCCCCATGCAGGCCAGCTTCCCCTATTCCCAGTAGAATGACCAGGCAGAAGAAGAAACTGTAGAGCCCCATGCAGGCCAGCTTCCCCTATTCCCAGTAGAATGACCAGGCAGAAGAAGAAACTGTAGAGCCCCATGCAGGCCAGCTTCCCCTATTCCCAGTAGAATGACCAGGCAGAAGAAGAAACTGTAGAGCCCCATGCAGGCCAGCTTCCCCTATTCCCAGTAGAATGACCAGGCAGAAGAAGAAACTGTAGAGCCCCATGCAGGCCAGCTTCCCCTATTTCCAGTAGAATGACCAGGCAGAAGAAGAAACTGTAGAGCCACGCGGGGGGAAGAACAACCACGACCATGTCACTGTTGATTTTTCATGGAAGCGACATAAAAACACACAATCTGACGACAAGTCTTCAGGAATGGCTTTCAGATCATAGGCTGAAGACATATCTTTCCTGCTCACTTATGGCTTTTCTCATCCCTGGCGACCCAAGACTCCGGGAGAACTGGGGTCTGAAGGTGGAAGGGAAGCAGCGGAGGAGCAGGTGGGTTTCTGGTTCCCACTCTCCCCAATGTTTAAGGGTTGACTTTCACCTCGCAATCTGCCTCCATTTCCCACGGTCCTACTTACTGTGTACAACAAGAAAGATTGATGACCTTAGGGAGCGGACATCAATTTCAATGGCTAAAGCAGCCAGCCAGCTTGCAACTCTTGGACGGTGCAGGGATTAAATCAAACTGAAAGGTATTCAGTAGTCGTAAATGCTTGGTTACTTCTCCTCATAAGACTCTCGGAGATAGATGTATTGACAGAGGCAGGTGTTTGTTGCTGCATGTACAGCATGCTTACTGTGTGTGTTCAATAGGCTGTTGCTGAAGGAAAAGTTCTTAGTGAAAGGTTTTATTTAATGGTTCAACTTCACTGCGAGGTCACTAAATAGCCAGAGAGGACAAGGATCGGTTGGGAGCAACTACAGGAACTTGTAAGGTTACCCCTTAAGCCAGAGCTGGTCCACAAGCAGAGTGCCAACCTTCCGCTATCTCCTCACTCGGACCAGACCTGGGCCTTATGATGTGATGCACTGAGCCCAATATGCCACTAAACAACCAGATCTGACCGGCAGTTGTCTGATCTTAAGGGGGATGATTTGTGCTGGAGACAGCGCCCACGTCATTGTTTTATTGGTGCATTGATCCTAGGAGAATACAAGGATATTATTCAGTACAGCCCAATGATTACTTTAGATACTTTACATACTCATTCATTTACATGGAAGATAACAACAAGCAGCCAGGTGTGTTAACAGCCTTTTGACCGATGGAAATGTGCAGGCAGAGTGGGAAACCATGAACTGCAGGCGAAGAACAGTGAAAATAAATGTAACTTCCTCGTTTGAGAGTTAACTAGGCAAATATTTGTCAGTTAACATTGAGAAAATAAGATACATTTGCAGATGTCCTATTTTCTTATCTAAATCAACAAGCAGAAGTGATGAAAACTGACAACAACCCTGCGCACCTGTTGCTCATTCCACCCACCTTCATTTGTGTATTCAAATAACTCTAAATACCGTAGCTGCATGCAATGCAATACATTTAGCAGAATGCCAAGCATCTACCTGTCTTTGAAATGTTGCAATTGTTCATTCACTGACAACAAAAGTTTCCCTCTATGACATGACCCTGTCTTGACACATTCAGTGCCTTCTGAAAGTCTTCTGACCCCTTCACTTTCTCCACCTTTAGTTACGTTACAGACTTATTCTACAATTGATTGAATTGTTTTATTCCCTCATCAATCTACACAATACCCATAATGACAAAGCAAAAACAGGTTTTTAGAAATGTTTGCTAATTTATAGAGAAAACCCCCTCCGAAAAAATGACATTTACTTAATTATTCAGACCCTTTACTCAGTACTTTGTTGAAGCACCTTTGGCAACGATTACAGCCTCAAGTCTTCTTGGGTATGATGCTACAAGCTTGGAACACCTGTATTTGGGGAATTTCTCTCATTCTTCTCTGCAGATCCTCTCAAGCACTGTCAGGTTGGATGGGGAGCGTTGATGCACAGCTATTTTCAGGTGTCTTCAGATATGTTAGATCAATTTCATGTCCGGGCTCTGGCTGGGCCACTCAAGGACATTTAGCGACTTGTCCCGAAGCTATTCGTGCGTTTTCTTGGCTGTATGCTTAGGGTCGTTGATCTGTTGGAATGTGAACCTTCGCCTCAGTCTGAGGTCCTGAGAGCTCTGGAGCAGGTTTTCATCAAGGATTGCTCTGTTAATCTTACCCTCGATCCTGACTAGTCTCCCAGTCCCTGTAGCTGAAAAACATCCCCACAGCATGATGCTGCCACCACCATGCTTCACCTTAGGGACGGTGCCAGGTTTCCTCCAGACGTGACACTTGCTATTCAAACCAAATAGTTCAATCTTGGTTTTATCAGACCAGAGAATCTTGTTTCTCATGGCCACTCTACCATAAAGCCCTGATAGGAATAGTATTGGTGGTTCCAAACATCTTCCATTTAAGATTAATGGAGCGCTCTGTATTCTTGTGGACCTTCAATGCTGCAGACATTTTTATGTATGACACAATCCTGTCTCGGAACTCTACAGACAATTCCTTCAACCTCATAGCTTAGTTTTTACTGTGACATGCACTGTCAACTGTGGGACCTTTTATAGACAGTTGTGTGTACCTTCCATGTCCAATCAATTGAATTTACCACAGGTGGACTTCAATCAAGTTGTGGGAACATCTCAAGGATGATCAATGGGAACAGGATGCACCTGATCTCAATTTCGAGTGTCAGAGCAAAGGTTCTGAATACCTATGTAAATAATGTATTTCTGTTTTGTTTTTCTGAAAACCTGTTTTCGCTTTGTTATTATGGGGATTTATGTGTAGATTGCTGAGGATTTCATTTAAAAAAAAAATATTTTTATAATAAGGCTGTAAAGTAACAACATTTGGGAAAAGTCAAGGGTTCTGAATACTTTCCGAAGGCACTGGAAATGTTGATAGTATCTAAGATACTATGTCTCATAATCAATATTATATAACAGGCTTAAGCTTAACGAGTTGGTAACATAGCAACCAGACATGATAAACAGCCATAATAAATTACACTTATCAATCACGACTCTGGAGTTAGTGATTATGTATCAGTTAATTGCAACGGACAACGTAATTATATTTATGGTAATGCCAGCTGCAGGGATGGGGATCGCTCATGGTTTCTATTGTCACAATATAGTAGTAACCGCGGAGCTATCAACATGTCATTTGTAATGCTAACAACACCACAGATTATATACTTTGTATTGGTAACAAAACCACAGATGATGTTTGCCCTTGTATAATATAAAGAACCACAGAACCATGTATCTGTCCACCTCAGTGTTTAGTACATTAGGCTACAGATAAAATACCACAGATGATATCACATTCAGAAACACAAATGTTTGCAAATGACAAAAGCATTGGAACAGAGCACCGGGGAAGCAGTGAAGCCACGTTACTTCTGCACTGACGTTGTGCAGAAAACATTTAGCTTGTGAAGGTGCAGGCAGAAAGCAGAGATAGTATAGTGATTCTTCTAAATCTACCAGTGCATGATGGTTATGTGTACATTTAGCCTGTGTCATAGGTTGGGTTGGGCCGGTGGGTGGTGATAGTTAATTGTGCAGCTAGCCTCAGACAGGATGATGGGAGACAGAGGCAGAGGCAGAGGCAGGCAGAGGCAGAGGCAGAGGCAGAGGCAGAGGCAGAGGCAGAGGCAGAGGCAGAGGCAGAGGCAGTGGTGGTGGTGGAGTGAGTGAGAGGCAGTGGTGGTGGTGAGTGAGTGAGTGCAGTGGCAGAGTGGTGAGTGAGTGAGGCCAGGGCAGAGTGAGTGAGTGCCAGTGGAGTGAGTGAGTGAAGTGCAGTGAGGCAGAGAGTGGAGAGGAGAGTGGAGGGAGTGTGGTCAGTGGCAGAGGGCAGGGAGTGGAGAGAGGGAGGGCAGAGGGAGTGTGTCAGTGGAGTGGAGGAGTGGAGCAGAGTGTCAGAGTGGGTGGAGTGGAGGGAGAGTGAGTGGAGTGGAGTGGAGTGGAGTGTGTCAGTGGAGTGGAGAGAGGAGTGGCAGTGGGTGGAGGGAGGAGAGGGTGGAGAGAGTGAGAGGCAGAGGCAGAGGGATAGAGTGAGTGGAGTGGCAGAGTGGAGTGGCAGTGGAGTGGAGTGGGTGGAGTGGCAGTGGCAGTGGCAGAGGGTGGAGTGGGGTGGGTGAGTGGCATGCCTGGTCTGGAATGTGTCTTTTCGATCAGAGATGCTTTCATCATTAGATTTGAGGAGAGGCTGAAGAGGAGCCCCCGCCTCTGGCACTAGAGGCAGTCTCTCTGAGAGGGGCTTTGATCCTAGGGCAGATCACTATCTGATTCTAGGGGTGGGTGAGGCAGAGTGCCCCAGAGAGGTAAACAAAGAGTACCAGAGAAACTAACATCAAAGGAAAGTGTTATTTTACAAGATTCAGAGTGCCAGAGCTTTGAGGAGTGAAGTAAGGCAATGATTTATGAGTGCATCCCATGGCACAAGAGAGATTGACTGGTGACCTCAGAGAGAGAGATGGTCAGAGAGAGAGAGGCAGAGTGGCAGAGTGGCAGAACTTTCTAAAGGTTTTGTGAGTGAGGTGCCCAGAGACCACTCAGATCTTCTAAGAACTGAGGCTCCCATTGGCTATTTTATCATGGCCCAGAAACACCACATTGAATGGGAGCGATTCACTTAATTTGTCAGAGGACAGCTCATTGGCTGCAGGGAACACCTGTTGATGAACAGAGAAGGCAGTGTTGCTATGCTGACAATGTTTTTTTTGAGTGGAGTGAGTCCCAATGGCAGTGATGAGTGCACTACTTTTGACCAGAGTGGGAGGCCAGAAAGTAGTGCACTATAAAGGGAATAGGATGCCATAGAAAAGGGAGGGAGTCTGATGTTTGAGAGGCAGAGAGACCTGATTAAGGAAGAAAGATCAGAGAGAGAAGAGGCAGAACAGATCACTGAGATGAAAGAAGATTTTTCAGCCCCTCCCCTTCTCAGGCACGGATGTGGTTAGCGATTCGCTGTACCTGTCTTGTCTTTCCTCAGAAGCAGCAACGCCTGTTCCTTGGCAAAATAGTCAAATAGCTGAAAACAGTGGAAGTCAGTCCATGCTTAGCATTTTCACAGTTGCTGACCAATGTTGATAATTCAAAGAGGGTGACCACAGTGCACCCTGGTTCATCTCAGAGCAGAGTTGATCAGCATGAGTTTGACACAGTATATCTCCTTGAAATACGATCAGAATGTTGTGGGTGGAGTATTAGTTAGTGGACTATAATGAGTCTGACACTACAGCCAGTGGAGTGGAAGAGTGAGTGGACCGGTCCCTAACCCTGATGCTAGTGACATAAGTCAGGGAGCAGTGGAGTGGAGTGGCAGGTGGGTGGATACGTGGGTGAAATGACACTATTCTGTGGATGAGGGAGGCTGTGGATCCAGTGAGGTGAAATGGAGATCTCTAGGATCAGTGAGTTGCACTGAGTAGGCCCCTGCAGGAGGCAGGGTGAGAGGGAGGGAGTAGTGGAGTACAGTACTTGTCTTTGCAGTGGAGTAGGCCTACAGTACAGGGTTACTGTAGAGTTGTGGAGTGGAGAGGAGTAGTGGAGTGAGTGGAGTGAACAGGCCTGGTCTGGAATGTGTCTTTTCGATCACTGTATTATGCTTTCATCATTAGATTTGGTTGGACTGATCTCCCTGCCCCCGCCCTCTGATACTAGGGCCAGTCTCTCTGATCCTAGGATCCCTCTTTGATCCTAGGGCCCATCACTATCTGATTCTAGGGGCCTTTCTTTGATCCAAGGTGCCCCTCTCAGGTAAACAAGAGTACCTTTAGACAGAAACTAACATCAAAGGAAAGTGTTATTTTACAAGATTGTTGCTATAGTGAAACTCACGCCCTTTGACATAGTGAAGTAATCAATAATGTATTTATGAGGTGCATCCCATGGCACAAGACTGATTGACTGGTGACCCTCGATAAGAGATGTGTCAGAGAACGGGCAGTTGTGAGCATGTGCCAACAAGGTTTGCTGCACTGCACTGCAACCACTCAGAATCTTCTAAGAACTGCTTCGCTCCCATTGGCTATTTTATCATGGCCCCTCCCTTCTCGCCACATTGAAATATGTTAGCGATTCACTTAATTTGTCTCCTGGAAGCTCATTGGCTGCCGGGGAACACCTGTTGATGAACAGAAGGCAGTGTTGCTATGCTGACAATGTTTTTTTATGAGACGTCCACAGACTGCCGGTGTTATTCATTGCCTAGGTCCCAAATGGCACCCTTTTATGTAGTGCACTACTTTTGACCAGAATCCTATGGGACCTGGCCAAAAGTAGTGCACTACAAAGGAATAGGATGCCATATGGGACTCAGACAGAAGTCTGATGTAGTAATAACCCTGGCTAGACTGATAATGACCTGATTAAGGAAGAAAGATCTGAGGAAAGAAGAACAGATCTCTCAGATGATGACGCTCCAACGGGATGTGGTTAACGTTACGCTGTACCTGTCTTGTCTTTCCTCAGCCGTGCAGCAACGCCTGTTCCTTGGCAAAATAGTCAAATAGCTGAAAATGTAGTGGTCAGTCAGTCCATGCTTAGCATTTTCACAGTTGCTGACCAATGTTTATAATTCAAACCAACAGTGACCACAGTGCACCCTCGGGGTTCATCTCACAGCTCGTGTTGATCAGCATTTTAGCGGACACAGTATATCTCCTTAGAAATACGATCAGAATGTTGACAGTAAAATGTACGGTATTAGTTATCGTTACTATAATGAGTCTGACACAACATACAACATGGATTGGGAAGCCAAACGTTGCCATGTGAAAGACTCAGTAGTTAGTTTTATTCCATTCTAACCGGTCCCTAACCCTCCCCATGCTATGTGACATAAGTCAAATGTCAGCTGTAGCATATAACTACTTGGGTGAAATGACACTATTCTGACATGCTCCTATTTGGGCTGTTATTGAGCTCCTGTGATGAATGTGAAATGTTTCATCTCTCTTCCATGTATCTTTTTACTGTAGTTCCACTGAGTAGGCCTACAGTACAGTACTTTACTGAGTTGCACTGAGTAGGCCTACAGTACAGTACTTTACTGTAGAGTTGCACTGAGTAGGCCTACAGTACAGTACTTTACTGTAGAGTTGCATTGACAGTGTGATGGAAAACCCAGAGCCCTGGCTGACTCCTCCTATGCACCAGTCTTTCAGGAGATAACAACAGCACACCCACACTGAGTAGGCCTACAGTATGACTGAGACAGGACCCGGCATTCCTGTTGTCTGCTCCAGTCACAGCCACTGTCTGACAACACAGCAGTGAGACTCATTAAACAAACCGCAAGAGCACTAACTACTGATAACCTCTGTTTATTCATTCACATGGACTTCAGACAGCTTTTGTTGTCCGCCGCCTGTCCGCCACAACCACATACATACCACACATTGCTGAGTGAGGAGAGTCTTATGACAACAGAACGATACAGTAGGTATAGATGCTCAGGGAGATTTATGGTTGTTTAAGTCACCGCTCAGCCAAACAAAAGGGAATCATAGTATAGCTGCAAATGGGATTTTCCCCTATGTGACCCTCAAAAGTGACATATAAGTAGTACATAAACCTAGGTGACATAAAATTACAAAGGTCAAAGGTCACTATTTTGGCATATTCTAATGAGAAACAGGTAATACTGTAATGTACAGTTTGTGGTTTAGTTTTGAAAGGTAGGTTAAAACCAGATCTCAGGTGGAATTAGTATTGTTTCCAGTGTGCTCTGCACTCTACTCACAGTAGGGTCCAGGCCTGTTCTGATTTCCCCAGTATCCCAGGACTCTAGTCCACTAGAGGTCTGTGTGATTTCACCAGAAGCCCAGGACTCTAGTCCACTAGAGGCCTGTTCTGATTTCACCAGTAGCCCAGGACTCTAGTCCACTACAGGCCTGTTCTGATGTCACTCAGTAGCCCAGGACTCTAGTCCACTAGAGGTCTGTTCTGATTTCACCAGTAGCCCAGGACTCTAGTCCACTAGAGGTCTGTGTGATTTCACCAGTAGCCCAGGACTCTAGTCCACTAGAGGTCTGTGTGATTTCACCAGTAGCCCAGGACTCTAGTCCACTAGAGGTCTGTGTGATTTCACCAGTAGCCCAGGACTCTAGTCCACTAGAGGTCTGTGTGATTTCACCAGTAGCCCAGGACTCTAGTCCACTAGAGGTCTGTGTGATTTCACCAGTAGCCCAGGACTCTAGTCCACTAGAGGTCTGTGTGATTTGCTGTAATGTAAAGGATTCTCTGTCTCTCAGATGGAAAACTGGCCAATCAAACCCCCCAGGCCTCCAAGTAATCAGACAGGAAGGCTATCAACGCTGACAGAGCTGTTATTTTTAGGGGTTTTATGGGCGACAAGCTTGTCCATTCTCCCTTGTTGACATTTCAAATGTAAAAGTACGTATATAATAAATTGTGCGTTTTACCTTCTCTTTTATTTGGAAGGCATCAAGCTGGGACAGGACGACCACAGACAAGGTACTGAACCACATTGGGAGAAAATGGACAGTCTTTTTTAAACAAGACAAATCAAGGACTCAGTTATGTCTACTGACCATGAGGAAACTTTACTACTTCAGAACACCACATGAGACATTTTGACTCCCAGTGTCTTACTCTACATAGTTACACTGTGTGAAATACATAGACCTTATTGGATGGCATAACGTGTGACATATTTAGAGAGAACCCTGATACAGTAGTCATACACAGTAAACTGATGAAATGCTGTGGTTAGATAGTGATACAGTGACTTCACAGAATATTCAGACCCCTTCACTTTTTACACATTTGTTATGTTACATCCTCATTCTGAAATTGATTGAATAGTTTTGTCCTCATCAACCTACACACAACACCTCATAATTGACAAAGCAAAAACAGTTTTTTTTGCTAATAAAAAACTGAAATATCACAATTACATAAGTATTCAGACCCTTTACTCAGGACTTTGTTGAGGCACCTTTGGCAGTGATTACAGCCTTGAATATTCTTGAGTATGACGTTACAAGCTTGGCCCACCTGTATTTGGGGAGTTTCTCACATTCTTTGCATATCCTCTCAAGCTCTGTCAGGTTGGATTGGGAGCGTTGCTGCACAGCTATTTTTAGGTCACTCCAGAGATGTTCCATGGGTTTAAATCCAGGCTCAGAGACTTGTCCCGGAGCCACTCCTGTGTTGTCTTGGCTGTGTGCTTAGGGTCATTTTACTGTTGAAAGGTCTGAGGTCCTGAGAGCTCTGGAGCAGGTTTTCCTCAAGGATCGGATCTCTCTGTACATCTTTGCCTCTCCTGACTAGTCTCCCAGTCCCTGCCGCTGAGAAACATCCCCACAGGATGATGCTGCCACCAACATGCTTCACCGTAGGGATGGTGCCAGATTTCCTCCAGATGTGACGCTTGGCATTCAGGCCAAAGAGTTAAATCGTGGTTTTATCAAATCTGGTTTCTCATGGTCTGAGAGTCATTAGGTGACTTTTGGCAAACTCCAAGTGGGCTGTCATGTGCCTTTTACTGAAGAGTGGCTTCCATCTGGCCACTCTACCATAAAGGCCTGATTGCTAGAGTACTGCAGAGATGGATGTCCTTCTGGAAGGTTCTCCTATCTCTACAGTGGAACTCTAGAGCTCTGTCAGAGTGACCATCAGGTTTTTGGTCACCTCCTTGACCAAGGCCCTTCTCCCCTGATTATTCAATATAGCTGGGCGGCCAGCTCTAGGAAGAGTCATGGTGGTTCAAGACATCTTCCATTTAAGAATGATGGAGGCCACTGTGTTCTTGGGGATCTTCAATGCTGCAGAATTGTTTTGGTACCCTTCCCCAGATCTGTGCCTCGATACAATCCCGTCTCTGAGCTCTACGGACAATTCCTTAGAACTCATGGCTTGGTTTTTGCTCTGACATCCACTGTTAACTTTGGGACCTTATATAGACAGGTTTGTGCCTTTCCAAATCATGTCCAATCAATTGAATTTAGCACAGGTGGACTTCAATCAAGTTGTAGAAACATCTCAAGGATGAACAATGGAAATAGGATCCACCTGAGCTGAATTCTCATGTAAATAAGCTATTTAAGGTGTTATTTATTTTTTGCAAAAATATCTAAAAACCTGTTTTAACTTTGTCATTATGGGGTATTGTGTGTAGATTTCTGAGGATTTTCCAGTTATTTAATCAACTTTAGAATAAGGCTGCAATGTAAAAAATGTGGAAAAAGTCAAAGGGTCTGAATACTTTCCGAAGGCACTGTACATTCAGAAAATTACTGAATCGCTTTAGTGTTACCAGGTAGACTGAATAGCTTAAAGAAAATGTGTAAACAATCACATTTTCTGGAAAACAAAGCAGAAACAAAACACATTGAAGATGATTTTTAATAAGGTCACAATATATCATGTCTTACAGCATCTTGTTTCAGCTTTCCCTTTTCAATTAATCTTCTTCTGGAGGCACCTCTGCAAAGTGGTCCCCAGCTGGCACAGCCACAAAGTCATCAAATCTGGAGGCTGGTGGTCACTTCAACTGAGGAGGACGGGCATGTGGTAATGGCTGGAGCTGAGGTATCAACAACATCAAACAGGACATGTACATTGCATTCTAAAACAGACCAGTTCTACAAAGTATGGGAACCTTATCTAAATTATCTACAACCTGAGGTATCAGCTATTATGCTGATTCTCTTAGAATGGCGGGGATCTAATTTCAGAACTATCACAACATCAACATTCCATGTGTGGAACCTAACCTCATGGTTTAAACTGACACATGGTTTCCATGTATTTGATGCCATTCCATGGGTATATGTATATGTGTGTATGTATGTGTATGTATTTGTATATATATATGCACTCTGTTTTTCTTTTGTTCCAGCCATTATATGGGTGAAAAGCCGTCAACATCAAACACATGGTTTCCCATCCCATTTGCTCCATTCCTGCCATTATTATGAGCCGTCCTCCCTCAGCAGCCTCCACTGTGTTATCCCTAACCATATAGCCTAACCCTAACCTTAAATTAAGACCAAAAAGCTAATTTGTTTTCATACATTTTTACAATATCACCAATTTGGACTTTTCAGCTGACCTATCAAAGGGGGAATCGCTCGGTTCTGCCTCCAGGACAAGACAATAAACGCCAACCTGCCTTTTGCAGATGAGGACACTTGGACAAGAGGGGCTGGACAAAAAAAGTTCAGCTAGTTTCATGGTTGACTCTTTCATGGTAGTAACAAAATGTAATCCAAGACCTCGCTGTATATTATAAGTCATTTTATATTCCTGAATCCTGTTAAACCACATGTAGGGAATTCTCCACATTTTGGGCCAGAGCATCTTGTTTTCCTGTTTGAATAATTAAACTGTCAACATTTTGACCAGACCATCAGTCACAGACATTAGAGCAAACTACTTAAGAAATAACACCATCCAAAGGGCTGTTTACACTCTAATGTGTTGTCCTGACCGTTATTAATAACGTGGATTGTAAACTTTACTTTTTTAGACGGAAAAGTTGTAAATGATAAATGCAGTGAATATGCCTGCTAGGCATGAACAGTACAAAGAGGTCTGTGTTGGAGACTCGGGGAACTTGGTAGGAACAACTGTTGTACATCTCATTAGAACATGTCATGAAGATGGTTCTTGAAATGTTTCAGTAGATACATTACAAACAAAGTATGATAATATATATATATATATATATGTGTGTGTATAAAAGGTAAAATAGTCATATCTAGGATGGCTTTGCCATAATGTACAGTAAAAAGATTGACCTCTCGTCTGTCCTCCATATTTGAAACATCACCTATCTCACAATAAGCTGCACGGTGTCTATATTAAGACCTGTGTGACTAATATGGACCTTGTGAAAATGTGTCATTACTGTATGTGGGGGAGAAATGAGCCATCCTTTAACCCCACAACTTGGATAATAAGATCATCTTTCCTAACCTCATCACAAAAGCCCGTACACAGTAATTGTACACTTTTCACATTCCATGTGTTTTACATTTCCTTTTGGGATCAGTGTGAAATTGAGCATTCTTCCACAACTGTCACACAGTTTACTCACGTGTGGTTTGGGAGACCTGACCTATTATCTGAGCTTGTGCCAGTCAGACAGCGGAAACCTTTACCCCTGCAGCTCTAAGGGGGACTTTTTCACCTCTCAATGCATCTAGACGGATTCTGGTACATCAAGCCCTTAGTGTAAGACCAGCCAATCCAAATGTGTGTCACTGGTGTGACAAACACATGTATTTCAAATGGACTTTGTGCTGATGGTACTGATGGTGAGAAAGCAAACACAGGCCTTGGCACGTCAAATATTTGCCAAAGTCAGTGAATTGGCATGTTGTTGGCTTGCGTCTCCAATCTGCTAGTTTCTCTGAGATGGCTGGTGGACATGCTGGCTTATAAAGGTCTCTGTGTGGCAGACTGCACCTTCTGTCTCCCACAAAACTGTGTTAGCCTGCTGAGCTAAAGCCTAGGTATTAGCTTGAGCCTAGCTAAAGCCTAGGTATCAGCTTGAGCCTAGCTAAAGCCTAGGTAAAGCAAGTCTTCTTTTCTCAAAGATTGTTACTCATCACGCAATTATGGTTTACAAAATCCTGCTACATTTGCATATAGAAACTATATAAACAAATGTGTCGCAATGTTATTGTTATATTATAACAATAATAATTGTAATATTAAACTTTTCTGCCAATTGTGGAACCCTATGATTGTAAATCTAACAAGTAAAACGTTTCCTTGATTGTGGCTTATTCTGTGACAACAGACAACAGTTAAGTTTGATGTTTATTGTTGAAATGGGTTTCTGTGTAAAGAAACACAGCATATAATTTGCTCAGAATTTTTAGTTTTACACACGTTTTCATCCCCCATACTGGTTTCCTTGTCTAAACGTCTCTAAACTCTCCTCCACCATTCACCACACATCATATTAAATCAACAACTAATTTCCTCATAAACCAACCGTTGCCTTCACATTGCCTTTCTGTGAGTCAACAAAGATACTATTACCTGACTGCTCTATAATTAGCTGTGTTCCTACCTGGAGGCTGCACACACCTTTTCTCCTACCTCCGACTGTATTTCACTGTAATTACAGCCTTAAACTGTCACCCATCCTCCTGCAGTACACAGTGGTGAGAAGTTCATTTATCTGATCCACATTTACCCTCAAGTAAGTCTCAAGTGCAAAAAAGGAAAAAAGCATTTTTAAAGTGACAGTCAGGGATTTAAACAACAAGAAAGTGGTCACACGAACACCTTTTTGGGTAACATCAAAAGTTTAGTTTTAAGCATATTTTTAAGCTATACAGTGTTGATTTACAATTGCATTGTTTACAAAAAATGGGAATAAAATAACATAAGCTTGTATTTTGAGTTCTGATGGGGTAAGATAAAGAATAAATAACTACACATGTACCAATCCCAGATTGCCCCTTTAAAATGTTCCAGAAGGGTGGAGGGCGTTCTCCTTTTACCAAACATATGGCCTGCAAATAATCCAGTGGAAAAACATATTCAGCTATTTTGGAAGTCGTTTGTGGTCATCCCCATGTTTGCTTTAATAACTGAGCATTCAGTTTATTTATTAGATCGAACATAAATATATATATTTTCCCCTGCAGTTAGTTATCACTGAGACTAGTCGTTGGTAATAGATGGAATACTATTCAAAATATATTACGCATACAACTCATCACACAATCATGCATACACAACATACATACATGCACATGCACGGACACATATAGTGCATTCGGAAAGTATTCAGACCCCTTGACATATTCCACATTTTGTTAATTAAGTTACAGCCGTATTCTAAAATAGAATCCCCCCAAAAAAATTAATCGATGTAAACACAATACCCCATCATGACAACACAAAATGCATTAAAAAAATAAACGTAAATATCACATTTACGTCAGTATTCAGACTCTTTACTCAGTACTCTGTTGAAGCACCTTTGGCAGCGATTACAGCCTTGAGTCTTCTTGGGCATGACACTACAAGCTTGGCCCACCTGTATTTGGGGAGTTTCTCCCATTCTTCTCTGTAGATCCTATCATGCTCTGTCAGGTTGGATAGGGAGAATCAATACAAAGCAATTTTTCGGTCTCTTCAGAGATGTTTGATCGGGTTCAAGTCCGGGCTCTGGCTGGGCCATTCAAGGACATTCAGAGACTTGTCCCTAAGCCACTCGTGCGTTGTCTTGGCTGTGTGTAGTCTGAGGTCCTGAGCCCTCTGGAGCAGATTTTAATCAAGGATCTCTCTGTACTTTGCTCCGTTCATCTTTCCCTTGATCCTGAATAGTCTCTTAGTCCCTGCCGCTGAAAAACATCCCCACAGCATGATGCTGCAACCACCATGCTTCACCATAGGGATGGTGCCAGGTTTCCACCAGACGTTACACTTGGCATTCAGGCCAAAGAGTTAAATCTTGGTTTCATCTAAGACCAGAGAATCTTGTTTCTCATGTTCTGAGAGTCCTTTAGGTGCCTTTTGGCAAATTCCAAGCAGGCTGTCATGTGCCTTTTACTGATGTCATGACGTTGGCCTGGGTAGGTTTATGACCATCATAAATACCTCTTCCCCCTTTTCCTCTCTCTATCCTACTGATGTTGCATTTGCAAACACCTTGGTTAACATAGAGATTCTGGGAACATCAGAAGGTGGAGGGAAATTAACTATATTCTGGTAATTCGACCAATTGAACATATGCAGTGGTACTTAATGAATATGATGTCAGTTCAGTTGTCAACTGAGACATTCTCATCAATGGTAAGAGGACATAAACTCTACAGTGGAAAGTCTACACATCGGAGTTATCGGATTGATATGGAATTGTTGTTCAATTTAAATGTTTGAATATGAAATTATTCGTGATGGGATGAAATGTGATTTTAGCTTCTAAAATGTGAGATTTGGGTTTTCATAAGGTAGGGCTCTGCTCAATCAGTGGTCCGCCCCTGTGAAGGGATATGGGCTATAAAACTTTTCAAACACGTCCTCCTCTCCCTTCCTATATAAGCCCTTGACGACAATATAACCTCCTGTTCCGAGGATGTGAGGACGACGGTCCGATGTCAAAATGGCATAGATAATAACTACAGAATGAAGCCAACATCAGCGTGAGCTTGGTTGTGAATGGTATGAACTTCGAACTCTTATTCACTACAGAAGTGATACCTCCTAGCCGTTGAGTTAGCAACAGCCGCTGCAAACGAGGGTTAGGAAGGAACAGATAGAGTATCCCGTCTATCAACAATGTTACTACAATGTATCCAATTGACCACCATAGACATTCTTCAAAGGACAAAGGACTCGGTTTGGCAACACGGCCTTCAATCTACCACCAACCTACCGAAGCGCAGCTCAGAGTAAATATTTATTGCATTTTCCTTTTCCAAATGGGCGGTAATTTAGAATGCATAAGATACTGTATTTACCATAGCACAGCTTCACCCTTTGTTCCTCAGTCTTCCCGCTCTTTCACTCAAACCCAGTCCCCTTTCTTTTGTGTAACAAGCGTGTCCAATCAATTTAACTAACCACAGGTGTAGAAAAACTTCAATGGAAACAGGATGTACCTGAGCTCAATGTACAGTCTCAAAGCAAAGGGTCTGAATACTTATGTAAATAAGGTATTTCAGTTTTATATTTTTTATACATTTGCTAACATTTCTATCTGTTTTCACTTTGTCATTATGAAGGTATTGTGTGTTGATTGATGAGGGAAAAAAATAAGGCTGTAATGTAACAAAAGTCTACGGGTCTGAATACTTTCCAAATGTACTGTGCACACAGGCACACACACACACACACACACACACACACACACACACACACACACACACACACACACACACACACACACACACACACACACACACACACACACACACACAATCACAATCTCCCCCACCCACCCACACACAAACACTATTGTGTTTTTCCAGTTTTTGTCCTCCAGACAGTCTAGTGTAGTGGGCGTGGTGACAGGTGTTCTGCAGGGTCTGTTATGAACTCTCTGCTCTCTCATGCTAACACTAAGAAGAGATACGCATGTTCCAGACGGCTGTTGTGAATGAATCATTCCTTTGCTGTTTCCTGGACTGGTAATCCTGTTTATTTTTCTTCACATTCCCCTTATAGATGTCCTAAAATGTACACCGTGCAGCATACTTTAGGTGTTACCCAGCAATGATCTGATGCATAGAGCATACACGTTTCTCCCCAATCCTGGGCACGAGGAGGTAAAGGAACTCTGTATCTAAGCGGAGAGATACTGAGTGTAGCTGCTATGTGTCCAGTGTGACAGGCTGGTTTCAAGATGTCATGCAGACACTCCCAGGGCTACACATGTTTTGCTGGTGGCATTCACTACGTTCCCCTGCTATTTGACAGGAAAACCCCAGCTTGTCATATATACGTTTCTCTTGTAAAAATATATATAAAAAAACTTTTTTAAGTCATCATTTTCTATTCTTTATGGCTGTCTTTGCCAGTAGGCACTATACAGACATGGAGCTCTGATTACTGTAGATTGATAGGAACCATGTCACCAGGTGTAAACTGGGTGTTGAACAGGTGTCCGTGTAGCTCTGATTACTGTAGATTGATAGGAACCATGTCCCCAGGTGTAAACTGGGTGTTGAACAGGTGTCCGTGTAGCTCTGATTACTGTAGATTGATAGGAACCATGTCACCAGGTGTAAACTGTGTGTGTATGTGTGTGTGTGTGTGTGTGTGTGTGTGTGTGTGTGTGTGTGTGTGTGTGTGTGTGTGTGTGTGTGTGTGTGTGTGTGTGTGTGTGTGTGTGTGTGTGTGTGTGTGTGTGCTTGCGTGTTTCTGCTCCATACTCCCCCATAGACCTCCATACTGCTCCATACTCCTCCATACTCCTCCATACTCCTCCATACTGCTCCATACTCCTCCATACTGCTCCATAGTCCTCCATACTCCTCCATACTCCTCCATACTCCTCCATACTGCTCCATAGTCCTCCATACTCCTCCATACTCCTCCATACTCCTCCATACTGCTCCATAGTCCTCCATACTCCTCCATACTCCTCCATACTGCTCCATACTCCCCCATAGACCTCCATAGTCCTCCATACTGCTCCATAGTCCTCCATACTGCTCCATAGTCCTCCATACTGCTCCATAGTCCTCCATACTCCTCCATACTCCTCCATACTGCTCCATACTCCCCATAGACCTCCATAGTCCTCCATACTGCTCCATAGTCCTCCATACTGCTCCATAGTCCTCCATACTGCTCCATAGTCCTCCATACTCCTCCATACTCCTCCATACTGCTCCATAGTCCTCCATACTCCTCCATAGTCCTCCATACTGCTCCATACTGTTCCATACTGCTCCATAGTCCTCCATAGTCCTCCATAGTCCTCCATACTGCTCCATACTGTTCCATACTGCTCCATAGTCCTCCATACTGCTCCATACTGTTCCATACTGCTCCATAGTCCTCCATAGTCCTCCATAGTCCTCCATAGTCCTCCATACTGCTCCATACTGCTCCATACTGTTCCATACTGCTCCATAGTCCTCCATACTGCTCCATACTGTTCCATACTGCTCCATAGTCCTCCATACTGCTCCATAGTCCTCCATACTGCTCCATAGTCCTCCATAGTCCTCCATACTGCTCCATTCTGTTCCATACTGCTCCATAGTCCTCCATACTGTTCCATACTGCTCCATACTGCTCCATACTGCTCCATACTGCTTCATACTGCTCCATACTCCTCCATAGTCCTCCATACTGCTCCATACTGTTCCATACTCCTCCATACTCCTCCATAGTCCTCTATACTCCTCCATAGTCCTCCATACTCCTCCATAGTCCTCCATACTCCTCCATAGTCCACCATACTCCTCCATAGTCCTCTATACTCCTCCATAGTCCTCTATACTCCTCCATAGTCCTCTATACTCCTCCATAGTCCTCTATACTCCTCCATAGTCCTACCCTCCATACTCCTCCATAGTCCTCTATACTCCTCCATAGTCCTCTATACTCCTCCATACTCCTCCATACTGCTCCATAGTCCCCATAGTCCTCCATAGTCATCCATACTGCTCCATAGTCCTCCATACTGCTCCATAGTCCTCCATACTGCTCCATAGTCCTCCATACTCCTCCATAGTCCTCCATAGTCCTCCATAGTCCTCCATAGTCCTCCATAGTCCTCCATACTGCTCCATACTGTTCCATACTGCTCCATAGTCCTCCATAGTCCTCCATACTGCTCCATAGTCCTCCATACTGCTCCATAGTCCTCCATACTGCTCCATACTGTTCCATACTGCTCCATAGTCCTCCATACTGCTCCATACTGTTCCATACTGCTCCATAGTCCTCCATAGTCCTCCATAGTCCTCCATAGTGCTCCACACTGCTCCATACTGCTTCCATACTGTTCCATACTGCTCCATAGTCCTCCATACTGCTCCATACTGTTCCATACTGCCCATAGTCCTCCATAGTCCTCCATACTGCTCCCTCCATACTGCTCCATAGTCCTCCATAGTCCTCCATACTGCTCCATTCTGTTCCATACTCCTCCATAGTCCTCCATACTGTTCCATAGTCCTCCATACTCCTCCATAGCTTCCTCTCCATACTCCTCCATAGTCCTCCATACTCCTCCATACTGTTCCTCTATACTCCTCCATAGTCCTCTATACTCCTCCATAGTCCTCTATACTCCTCCATAGTCCTCCATACTCCTCCATAGTCCTCCATACTCCTCCATAGTCCTCTATACTCCTCCATAGTCCTCTATACTCCTCCATAGTCCTCTATACTCCTCCATAGTCCTCTATACTCCTCCATAGTCCTCTATACTCCTCCATAGTCCTCTATACTCCTCCATAGTCCTCTATACTCCTCCATAGTCCTCCATACTCCTCCATAGTCCTCTATACTCCTCCATACTCCTCCATAGTCCTCTATACTCCTCCATAGTCCACCATATTGCTCCAACCTCCTTCATAGTCCTCCATAGTCCTCCATACTCCTACATACTGCTCTCCCTCCAGCTGGGGGCCATTTGGGAAGTGTTCTAGATCATGGATACAGACAATACAAACGTTTCCATGGAGAGAAATTACATTTTGACTCTCTATTTTCTATTTTTAATAGGGTCAGACTGCGGCAAAAAAATGTTACCTTACCAATAACACTGAGGGAATGCTCCGGAAACGTTACACACCGACTTGGAACAATCTGGATGAACTCCCACACTCTGTTGGTCTGTGACTGTGTTTTACAGGAAGTCTTATATATTGGTTGGAGTCTTTCCTTCATCGCCCTCCAGTGTAATACCACCACATGGTGTCGGCAGGCGTTGAAGGTGATGACGTTGGTGCTTTTCAGGGCCTGCTTGTGGCCGTCTTAATCTCTCGCTATTAATATGACACAGGAGTCATATTTTATATGCAGGGGTCAGAGTTCACAAGGGAGGTGCAGGAGTTCCGGTGCTTTGAGGCATTTGTCGGAGGACAGATCTCCCCGACCTTCCTCACACATCCACATCCTCCTCTCCCCCTCCTCACACACTCACGTCCTCCCACAGGTTTGACCTATGACCTATGACTGCTGGGGCCCCTGGCCTCCACGTCCCCTCAGCGTCCCCTATTGATTCCTGGCGATGAACTTGACTCTAGGGGCCTCTGGGGACCACAGGGACAACAATGAAAGGGACATTGTCCCCTCTCTCAGAGATAAATTCCCCAACCAAACAATAGCTTTGCACTTTCCCTTATTCACCCTATTCATTAAAACCAGCCACTTATCTTGAGCTGTCCTGGTTCTTTTTCAGCAACTGATTCATGAGTGGGAAGTGAGGGGTAGTGCATGCATTTCCTGTCCATGGGAGAAGACAAGGCCTATTTACTCAGACTAATAGCCGGATGATGAGAACTATATGTGAGTGAGACATCATATGCCCTCATTATGAAACCTGACCAATGATGCTGCAGATTGGGGCCTGAACACATAATGAATGAACACATTATGAATGAACACATTATGAATGGAATGACTGTTGGAAACATTTACACATTATAGAGAATACTTTAAGGACTCCAAATACACAGTGTCTGTACTCCTTTTTTAAGACATTGAAATTGGTGAATACTGTTACATCCAATAATGACGTATAGTATATATGACATCATTAGAGAAACAAATTGTGCTGTTTAATTTATCAAATGGCTGAGCAGCACTCTATTGTAAAGTACTGCAATGTAAAATAACAGATATTTGGAAGAAAAGGGACAGATATGGATTTGAAATGTTAAACCAATTACTTCAGATCATTATTGATTAGACACTGCATCTCACGGGAAAGACCTCAACCTTTTCACTTAGTGTTACCAGGATCAATTTAATTAGGGGCTCTATTCAATCCACATTGTGGAAGTTCAGCTTTACAGAGTGAGAGAAATGTAAAGGCAATGTTCCCGCTTTTTTAGCGCAGACATCATTCACGGTGAACGCTGCATATGAACGCTGAATCACATGTCTATTGCGGAATCTGTAACGCTTCAGTGAAACAGACTGAATAGAGCCCTCAGGCACACAACAGAACACGCTTCAAAGTGTATTACAATACAAAAACAATGTCAAGTTCTTATTGGACAAGTCCAGGTAGTCCCTCTGTTTCAGTCCTGTTGCCTAATAAACATGACCCAGGTCATTATGGGCCTTCATCACAGCTGTTTGACCTAGGCTACCAAAGGTCAGTTCCCCAGTTAGACCCACTCTCTTTTATTTACTGTTATCCTGCTGTTACAACTGTTATCCTGCTGTTACAACCCCGGACCTGCCTACCAAAGGTCAGTTCCCCAGTTAGACTCTTTTATTTACCGGACCCACTCTTTTATTTACTGTTATCCCCCTGTTAAACCCCGGACCTGCCTACCAAAGGTCAGTTTTATTTACTGTTATCCCCCTGTTACAACCCCCGGACCTGCCTACCAAAGGTCAGTTCCCCAGTTAGACCCACTCTCTTTTATTTACTGTTATCCCCCTGTTACAACCCCCGGACCTGCCTGCCCAAAGGTCAGTTCCCCAGTTAGACCCACTCTCTTTTATTTACTTTATCCCCTGTTACCCCCCCCAAAGGTCAGTTCCCCACAACCCACTCTCTTTTATTTACTGTTATCCCCTGTTACAACCCCGGACCTGCCTACCAAAGGTCAGTTCCCCAGTTAGACCCACTCTCTTTTATTTACTGTTATCCTGCTGTTACAACCCCCGGACCTGCCTACCAAAGGTCAGTTCCCCAGTTAGACCCACTCTCTTTTATTTACTGTTATACCCCTGTTACAACCCCCGGACCTGCCTACCAAAGGTCAGTTCCCCAGTTAGACCCACTCTCTTTTATTTACTGTTATCCCCCTGTTACAACCCCCCGGACCTGCCTACCAAAGGGGAAGGGCTTTGGAGGGGTAACTGCCTGGCTCTCTTGAACGTGGTTCCAAGTCCAGGTGTCAAACCCACCCACAAATCTACCACAGACTCCGATGCTATTAGCCATTGTGGCTTGCCAAACAACTAGTTTATCCTTTGGGATCCTGTCTTCAAAAGGCAAGGGCTTAAGAGCTGTTCTTGGAAGCCTTTAGCACTACAATGAATATAAGATGATTATTAATTCTGTGTGGCTCAGTTGGTTAGAGCTTTGTCCAGGCAAGATTGAGGGTTCAATTCCTGCAGGGATCACGAACACATGCTACAACTGTAAGGCTGTTTTGATAGTTATGATCTATCTTTTGTGGAATACAACCCTTAAGAAAGTCTATATCTGGGGCCAAGCAGGTGAAATCATTATGCAGCCACGGTGCTTAGTACAAACTAGATGGCCCTCTTTTTATCTTGTATTCGTTTTGTGTATCCCTTTTTAATCTTTCATTCCTGCTTCTGTGTCCGTTTGGACAGATACCAGAAGACAGAGGCGTATGTGGCGGCCAGCTGTGGCTGACAACACGTTACTTTCTGTATTAGAAAGAGACACAAGGTCAAGGGGAGACAGTCTGCACATGAAACACTTATCTCTGTTTGGTAAAACAACAATGATTAGAGACCGTAGCTTCTTCAGCAAAACGTCTCTGCAGACTCAGCATTTTGCATTGATATAGTTTCATATAATTTCTCGTTTTATTTAAAGCACATTTACAACATTGTAAGAGTTGTTGTCTTCATAATGATATAGTATTTGGTGGCAATCCCTTTCAGGTTGGAAGATGTCAAATTGTGAACTGTGTAATTCTTTATGCGGTATTCTAACATTTAACATGCAGTACAGTAATGACATTGTATTGAGAGGTGTGATTCTAACGGGTAAGAAGTATGTGTTCAGTCCTGCTTGGGGTCAGAGTAGGACGTTCCAGTTCCAGACGAAGCATCGAAGGTGATTTGTGAGTCTGTTCTAATCACGGGAAGTCTCTCTTGTTCCAGGGAAAACATATTCTTTCATCTGTATATTTCCATTAGTGAAACCAAAGGGGTCTCCCATGGTAATTAGTGAAGGTAAGTATTTCATGATGTACTTCCAACAACATTGGCTTTTAATGAAGCGTACATTCTCCTACTGTTCCATAGGCTAATGTTGATTTGATTTGTTTATTGTAATGATTTGGGGGAGTGTTTACACCAGTAGAAATCAGTGAATTTACTTTCTAATTGGCTACCATTGGTCCTGAGGTAAAAGACACAGTGTATTTTCATTTTCATAGGTCGGCATTGGAATCATTATTTCTTTCTAATTAAGGTGAAACATAAAGTGGCTAATTAGGCCATCTCGTGTTACAGTCTTTCCCATGTGGAGTGTTTCTGCTGGTGATTACTAGACACTACATTCCAGTTGAAATGATGATTAATCAATGTATTTGGACATTTAGAATTACATGACTTTTAACATTTATTGAAAAAACAGAAACTATTTTGGCCTTGATTGGCATGGAATGGGAGTGGAACACATTTGCCTTTGGATGCAATGTAGTGCATTACACACACACACACACACACACACACACACACACACACACACACACACACACACACACACACACACACACACACACACACACACACACACACACACACACACACACACACACACACACACACACACACACACACACACACCACAGCCCCAGATGTGAGAGCCTGTGTGTGAGGGCAGAATGTGAGGGACTCTGTAACAAACCGTGGGGACACAGAGGGGCTCAGTGTCCTGAGCTGCCAGAACACTGCCTTTCACAGCCACTAAATCCACCAGCTTGAGACGACTGGAAAAATATGAAGTCCCCGGCCCGACACTCTGGTCTGGTCATCCCATAGCTCCAGCAATAATACGAGGCACACTAGATTAATAAAAGCTACAAAAGAAACAAGTGGCCGTATTACTAACAACCTTAGAGCTGATGAATGTGTCTATGACCTCTACACATTACCATTATTGTTAAATAGCTTAAAACTAAAACGTGCGATTCCTACTGGACAATTTCAGTGATTACCTCCCTGTTTCACTCCATTTCTGACTGTTTTATCCTCTTTGGTGCCTAATGACCATGACCCTGTTGTACGTCAGTCAGAAGGACACGAGGTAGACAAAACAGAGACTAGACCGAGGTGGAGTCACCTGTTTATACCTGCCCTTAACATGCGTCCTTTTTCCTGATCTGGTCCTGAACATGACCCGATCTTGTCTGTTTACACTTACAGTATAAGATCTGATCCCAATGAGTCTTTTAGTCGTCTACACAATCAGAATGTGGACAAGATCAGGGCACAAGCTGTATTCTAGAACCAGGTCTAAACAGGGCTAGAGTGTCAAAACTAATCAACCACACTGCAGACCTGACTGATATAAAATAACACAACAAAAACACTTTGCAGAGCTTAGTTAGAGCGTGAATCTTGTCAGAACGTTTAAATATGTAGATTTGCATGCCATTAGATGTATTGAATATGATTGAGATTCAACCAAAGAAACATGATTTGATGCCTTATGATGAGGGTAAACAGCAACACCCAAGAATGTACACCAGTTGTAACATTTTTCAATTCATGTTGCTCTTTTATATATAAAAAAACCTGATGTGTTTCAACATCATTATTTATCAAAACGTACATGTGTGGTTTGGCACATTCAGCAAAAATGATGTTACACTCCGATGAGCGATACTCATTCTGATTCAACCTCTCCCACTTCAAACTTTCGCACACTTCCCTGTCTAAACAGCCAATCAGGATCCATTTAGACGAGGATGGCTTGGAACAGGAACTGACAGGTCCTGGCTGAGGTGTTCCAACCTACAAAGTCCACATGTGGAGCCATGGAAGACTTCATCAGGCCACAGCTGAAATCCACACTGTGGTTTGCATAAAGCCATAGACACATGCTGATTAGCGGTAGTGCAGCCGGTTGCAGACGTGCAGGATGAGGGTGTCGGGTCCCATTGGCTAATGGACAGAGAGTGAAGTCACATCTCCAGAGTCTGAGATGATGGAACGTTCTCTGTGTGGATGAAATATGCCTCTGCAGCAGCGACTTTTCCTGTCACATACTACGTGTTATGACTGTCCATAGGATTTCTCACTTTCGTTTACACCTCTTTTAGAACATACAGACAACGATATACCTATAGACATTTTGTCTATAATTGTAAAGTGTAGGGTGCTGTGTAAGTGATGACAAGTCACTGTCTTTTAGAAAATGATATCATTATGATGCAACTTCCACAGTTTTATAGAGAATGATATCATTATGATGCAACTTCCACAGTTTTATAGAGAATGATATCATTATGATGCAACTTCCACCGTTTTATAGAGAATGATATCATTATGTTTTACTTAGAGAATGATATCATTATGATGCAACTTCCACAGTTTTATAGAGAATGATATCATTATGATGCAACTTCCACAGTTTTATAGAGAATGATATCATTATGATGCAACTTCCACAGTTTTATAGAGAATGATATCATTATGATGCAACTTCCACAGTTTTATAGAGAATGATATCATTATGATGCAACTTCCACAGTTTTATAGAGAATGATATCATTATGATGCCATTTCCACAGTTTTATAGTGACTTAGATGTCAGCACATTTTCTAAATTGATGAGAAAATCAAGTTATGTTATTTTGAGTACTCTCTTTGTTGAGTCGTTATAATGCCTGAGTGTCATGGCTTCAAATGACGCTAGCAAACTAGCAACAGCACAGATCAATGGCAGACGATAACAAGAACCAGTCTCGCTCCTACAAGATAAATGCGTGGTTACTTAGCGACCGGTTCTGTTAGTATGTTCTGCATTATTTGTATTTATCTTATGTAAACGCTGGCTCTTGGACCATGGCTCTGCTGCCAGATCACCTTTCAGAAGCCCTGCAATTTCAGTGTCCTGCTTTCCACGCTTGGATTAGCGTGTTTTAAACAAGCTGGGCTCTGGGCTTCGTGACGCCATTCGAATCCCAATCATTGTTGAGGGCCCAATCAGACACGTCCAATTCAAAACACTCTGTTTTGTTATACAACGCTGTGATGCAATTCATTCCTGTTCACCACTCTCATTGTCTCAAAATTGAATGAATTGATTGCAGTTTATTTTCTGAGGTGGCTCACATAATTTCAGCAAGTTATAAATTTGTAAGAAATTCTGTCATTTATTTTATGCTGAAAAACACTGAAAGATCAGGTAATGATTATGATCATTCTGTTATGGTTATGGTTATTGAGTAGGCATTTTGCTGGTTAGTTATTGGACCAGGATGCTGACAGTATTTCTTGTATCATTTGTCATATTATTACTGTTGTCTTGTCTTAAGATATTGCAGTTGACTGAATGCTGTATTATATCCTGTTCAGCTGAAATCCTAATGAAAATGTAATACTTTTCTTAAAACCTACTCTGAAATGTACTCTTAACAACCTTGGTAAACATAATAAATGGTTGAAGTAGAGAAACCCCCCCCCCAAAAAAAGTTTCAAGGAATGCTTCAAAAGGAACTATTTCTGAACAGCATATCCAACAATTACATCTGCAATTTGTCATCGCAATGTCTTTTCTGCAGTGGCCCAGTAGACTACGTCCAACGAGCTGCATCTCCACTGCCTAATGCACAGAGGCACCATACTGGCGAGCCACTGCTTCACTGCTAACACTTCCACCTTTTAAAGGTAGCCGATCCAAATGAGCTCGAACTTCAAAACCCCTCGTTTACAGAAAATACAAGTAAGCCTACTGGGGTGAAGTATGACTCTCAAAACAAAAACAACCAAAATATGTTCAGAAAGCCCCTGTTTACCTTTTGCATTTCGCCCAATTTGTCTCAATTGCCCAGTCAGGTCACTGTAACAGTATGTGTCCTGTCAGAACGCAGGCAGAATATGACACTTGATCCGTTTGGAATGTCTTGAAGTTGTGTTCTCTTTCCATGGCGCCACACTCAGCCTGCATGAACATTTAATACATCAACTTGTATTTACACTTCTGGTGTGCATCCTGAATGGCACCTGACTCCCTAGTTTGTGCACTTCTTTTCACCAGTGCCAGATGTTCCCTGGTCAAAGGGCAATAAATAGGGAATACACAAAAAAAGGTGCTCTCTAGTACCTAAAAGGGCCATTTGGCTGTCCCCATAGGAGAGCCCTTTGAAGAACCATTTTTGGTTCCAGTTAGAACTCGTTTGGGTTCCATGAAGAATCCTTCATGAAACCAAAAACGGTTCTACCTGGAGCCAAATATGGTTCTCCTGTGGGGACAGCTAAAGAACCATTTTGGAACCCTTTTTTCTAAAAGAGTTGCGTGCCATTTGGGACCCACAATAGTTTTTGCTTTAACTTGGAGAGAAACAGTCGGCCTATGTATATGTCAATGGTTTTAATTATCATTGAATAGCAATATAGCAGCCTTGCCAGGAAAGCTTGGCATGTGTTTGGTTTGCTCAAGGTTCAACACAACAGCCCCGTAAAAACAGTCTATTTACGATCCAGTAATTACCATCAAAGGACATTCTCTATCATTTCTGCGGTGTGTTTAAAATGTCTGCCAGTGTCGCTTTCTCAAATGGAAAAGGTCATGATCTCTGAGACATGTTATAGTAGATAAATAAGAAAGCCTCTCATAATTTGAACGATTCAGCTGAGCCATATAAATGATTCAGCTGAGCCATATAAACATGATTCAGCTGAGCCATATAAATGATTCAGCATATAAATGATTCAACTGAGCCATATAAACAATTCAGCTGAGCCATATATGAATGAATCAAATCGGATTTTCATTTCCATACCTATATGTATTTTGTATCACAATTTGTGTTCAGCAAAGAGGTGAGAAAATACTCAGGAGGACCCCTGTTTTGGTTGACTTTCCCTTATTTCACTGGAACATCCTCCAGGGTTTTAGGATGTTTACTAAAACCCAAAGCATGACCGTTTTAGTAAACCCACCACAATCCATCCATCTTCCAATAGCAAACGAACAAATGAGTCTGTTTCCACCGAGGGACTCTAAGACAGAGTGTGGAGGGCGTCCAGAATACTTCAATGGATACAGGGTGTTTGGGCTGCCTGTGTTTGATAGTTGACAGACACGGCCTCAACATCATCCCCACAACGGTACAAGGAACATATGGTCCGGCTCCATTTCACCTAAAATCACTTGTTATTTCGCTACGGGACCTGAAAAAGCAGTTTGATGCTTCCCACAGCTATTTCTTCTGGAGTCTATTCTGGGAATGAGATGCCCACCTTTACTTCTCCAAAATGGTGCAACATAACAACGTTTCATATGGATGAAACACCCAACACTGCCCTGCCCCCTTCCTTGTTAACAAAGTGTGAACAAATCCTACCCATGTAGTTGAAAGACAACAACTCATTGTTTGTGGTTTCAAACACTAATTAACAAGTGGAGTCTGGTCCAGGTAGGAAGAAGAGAATGGACCTCCCTTGTGAATTCGTGAAAGCTTTAAAATAATCAAGCAAATGAGCAAACGCTATTACAGTACCAGTCAAATGTTTGGACACACCTACTCATTTCAGGGTTTTTCTTTATTTTGACTATTTTCTACATTGTAGAATAATAATGAAGACATCAAATGAAATAACACATGGAATCATGTAGTAACCAAAAAGTGTTAAACAAATCAAAATATATGTTGTATTTTTCAAAGTAGCCACCCTTTGCCTTGATGACAGCTTTGCATACTCTTGGCATTCTCTCAACCAGCTTCATGAGGTAGTCACCTGGAATGCATTTCAATTAACAGGTGTGGCTTGGTAAAAGTTCATTTGTGGGATTTCTTTCCTCCTTAATGCGCTTGAACCAATCAGTTGTGTTGTGACAAGGTAGGGGTGGATAGCCCTATTTGGTAAAATACCAAGTCCATATTATGTCAAGAAAAGCTCAAATGAGCAAAGATACATGACAGTCCATCATTACTTTAAGACAAGAAGGTCAGTCAATTCTGAAAATTTCAAGTGCTATGATGAAACTGTCTCTCATGAGGACTGCCACAGGAAAGGAAGACCCAGAGTTACCTCTGCTGCAGAGGATACAGTCATTACAGTTACCAGCCTCAGAAATTGCAGCCCAAATAAATGATTCACAGAGTTCAAATAACAGGCACATATCAACATCAACTGTTCAGAGGAGACTGCGTGAATCAGGCCTTCATGGTTGGATTGCTGCAAAGAAACCTCTACTAAAGGACACCAATGATAAGAAGAGACTTGCTTGGCCAAGAAACAGGAGCAATGGACATTAGACCGGTGGAAATCTGTCCTTTGGTTTTATGAGTCCCTGTTAGTGAGAATTTCTCCTTAGCCAATATAATCCATCCAGCTGACAGATGTGGCAATTCAAGATACTGATAAATAAACAGCATGGTCATTATTCAAGTGCACCTTGTGCTCGGGACTATAAAAGGCCAAAAATGTGCAGTTTTGTCACACAGCACAATGGCACAGATGTCTCAAGTTTTGAGGAGCTTTCAATTGGCGTGCTGACTGCAGGAATGTCCACCAGAGCTGTTGACAGAGAATGGAATGTTCATTTCCAATGTCATTTTAGAGAATTTGTTAGTACGTCCAACCGGCCTCTCAACCGTGCACCACATGTATGTCGTTGTGTGGGCGAGCGGTTTGCTGATGTCAACAGTGTGAACAACATTGTCCCATGGTGGCAGTGGGGTTATGTTATGGGCAGGCATAAGTACAGACAACAAACCTAATTGCACATTATCGATGGCAATCAGCCGCCATCACCTCATGTTTACAGCATGATAATGCACGGCCCCATGTCACAAGGATCTGTCCACATTTCCTGGGATTTGAAAATGGCCCAGTTCTTCCATGGCTGCATACTTACCAGACATGTCACCCATTGAGCATGTTTGGGATGCTCTGGATCAGCATGTTTCAGTTCCCGCCAATATCCAGGAATTTCCCACAGCCATTGGAGAGGAGTAGGGACAACATTCAGGCCAAAATCAACAGCCTGCTCAACTCTATGTAAAGGAGATGTGCTGCGCTGCGTGAGGTAAGTGGTGGTCTGTGACCAACAGATGCATATCTGTATTCCCAGTCATGTGAAATCTATAGATTAGGGGCTAATGAATGTATGTCAATTGACTGATTTCCTTAATTTAACTGTAACTCAGAAAATCTTTGAAATTGTTGCATGTTGAGTTTATATTTCTGTTCAGTACAGTATTTATAGAGTTTATATTATTGTTATACATACAGTATATCACCAATTCACCCATATACACCAAAACACTTTTCTCTCTCAGTGAATCCCCCTTGGGAGAAAGGGATGTGGGTTACTCATTCTGAGCAGAGCATGAGGTCCTGAGATGTTGGTTGACCTCAGTGCCGGCGCTGCTCTCTTTCCTCTGTAGATAAGCTCCGATTACAGGGACACACTTCACTGCTTCTGAAGGAGGGAGGTCGTACTGAACTCTCTAGCTGTAAGTGGGTGAATGACTGGACAAGTGCCAAGGGAAAAGGAGGGAAGGTCTGGCAGGCTGGTGGGCAAACTGACAGGTTAGTACACTGGAGCTCCATACTCCTGGTCCTAGACCTGTTTATTCTCTATGACCAACTCCCAGATATGTTTGTGCTGTATAGCCAATGCGTGTGGGAGTTACTTAAACAGCAATAACTGATCTGGGACCAGTCCACCATGCATGTGGATGGGAGTGATTATTACGGATAAGGGGACTTGGCCCGATGCATCATGAGAACACTCAGGAAGCAAGCAAATAAACACATAACATGACATCTACATCCACATAATGATGTACGTCTGTGCTACCCTATAAACAAGGCACTTGTTTCCCTCCAAATCGGAGGAAAGATCAACTGCATTATGGGTAATAAATCACAGTATCTGATTAAGGACAGGTTGGTGACATCATTCACAGTCGATTTCCAGCAGCCATTCAGGCTTTGATTGGGACAATAAATCTCCTCTTGTCTGTCTGTTTTGAGCTGCCTCTCTGGCTCTCTCTGCCTCTCTGTCTCTCTCTGCCTCTCTGTCTCTCTCTCTCTCTCTGCCTCTCTGTTTCTTTCTGAATCTCTCTGCATCTCTGTCTCTCTCTCTGTCTCTCTCTGCCTCTCTGTGCCTCTCTGTCTCTCTGCCTCTGTGCCTCTCTCTCTCTGCCTCTCTGTCTCTTACTGTATCTCCCTGCCTCTCTGTCTCTCTCTGCCTCTCTGTCTCTCTCTCTCTCTCTGCCTCTCTGTTTCTTTCTGAATCTCTCTGCCTCTCTGTCTCTTCTCTGTCTCTCTCTGCCTCTCTCTCTGCCTCTCTGTCTCTCTGCCTCTGCCTCTCTCTCTCTGCCTCTCTGTCTCTCTGTATCTCTCTGCCTCTGCCTTCCTCTCTGCCTCTCTGCCTCTCTGCCTCTCTGTGCCTCTCTGTCTCTCTCTCAATGTGACTCTCTGTCTGTCTTTCTCTACTTCTCTGCCTCTCTCTCTCTCTCTCTGTGCCTCTCTGCCTCTCTCTCACTGTCTCTCAATGTGCCTCTCTGTCTCCTCTCACTCTCTGTCTGTCCTCTCTGCTTCTCTGTCTCCTCACTGCCCTCTGTCCTCACTGCCCCTCACTGCCTCTCACTGCCTCTCTGTCCCTCTCTGTCCCTCCTGTCCCTCTCTCTGTCCTCTCTCTCTCTCTCTCTCCTCTCTGTCCCTCTCTCTCTCTCTCTCTCTCTCTCTCTCTCTCTCTCTCTCTCTCTCTCTCTCTCTCTCTCT
>NC_068425.1:31538651-31543651 GCF_023373465.1 Oncorhynchus keta | reverse complement strand
CAGACACAGAGAGAGGAGGGTGGATAACCAGACACAGAGAGAGGAGGGTGGATAACCAGACAGAGAGAGAGAGGAGGGTGGATAACCAGACACAGAGAGAGGGTGGATAACCAGAAAGACAGAGAGAGAGGATGGGATAACCAGACAGAGAGAGGGGAGGGTGGATAACCAGACAGAGAGAGGGGAGGGTGGATAACAGACAGAGAGAGGGGAGGGTGGAGGATGGTGGATAACCAGACAGAGAGAGAGAGGGGATGGTGGATAACCAGACAGAGAGAGGGGAGGGTGGATAAACGACAGAGAGAGGGGAGGGTGGATAACCAGACAGAGAGAGGAGGGTGGATAACCAGACACAGAGAGGGGATGGTGGATAACCAGACAGAGAGAGGGGAGGGTGGATAACCAGACACAGAGAGGGGAGGGTGGATAACCAGACACAGAGAGGGGATGGTGGATAACCAGACACAGAGAGAGGAGGGTGGATAACCAGACACAGAGAGAGGAGGGTGGATAACCAGACAGAGAAAGGGGAGGGTGGATAACCAGACACAGAGAGAGGAGGGTGGATAACCAGACACAGAGGAGGGTGGATAACCAGACACAGAGAAAGGATGGTGGATAACCAGACAGAGAGAGAGGAGGGTGGATAACCAGACAGGAGGGGGATAATCAGACAGAGAGAGAGGATGGTGGATAACCAGACAGAGAGAGAGGAGGTTGGATAACCAGACAGAGAGAGAGGAGGGTGGATAACCAGACAGAGAGAGAGGAGGGTGGATAACCAGACAGAGAGAGAGGATGGTGGATAACCAGACAGAGAGAGGGGATGGTGGATAACCAGACAGAGATAGAGGAGGGTGGATAACCAGACAGAGAGAGAGGATGGTGGATAACCAGACAGAGAGAGAGGAGGGTGGATAACCAGACAGAGAGAGAGGAGGGTGGATAACCAGACAGAGAGAGTAGGGTGGATAACCAGACAGAGAGAGAGGATGGTGGATAACCAGACAGAGAGAGTAGGGTGGATAACCAGACAGAGAGAGGGGATGGTGGATAACCAGACAGAGAGAGTAGGGTGGATAACCAGACAGAGAGAGGGGATGGTGGATAACCAGACAGAGAGAGGGGATGGTGGATAACCAGACAGAGAGAGAGGAGGGTGGATAACCAGACAGAGAGAGAGGAGGGTGGATAACCAGTCACAGAGAAAGGATGGTGGATAACCAGACAGAGAGAGAGGAGGGTGGATAACCAGACAGAGAGAGAGGAGGGTGGATAACCAGACACAGTGAGGGGAGGGTGGATAACCAGACACAGAGAGGGGAAGGTGGATAACCAGACAGAGAGAGGGGAGGGTGGATAACCAGACACAGAGAGTAGGGTGGATAACCAGACAGAGAGAGAGAGGGGAGGGTGGATAACCAGACACAGAGAGGGGAAGGTGGATAACCAGACAGAGAGAGGGGAGGGTGGATAACCAGACATAGAGAGGGGGGGTTGCATAACCAGAGAGAGGAGGGTGGATAACCAGACAGAGAGAGAGGATGGTGGATAACCAGACAGAGAGAGTAGGGTGGATAACCAGACAGAGAGAGGGGATGGTGGATAACCAGACAGAGAGAGAGGAGGGTGGATAACCAGACAGATAAAGTGGAGGGTGGATAACCAGACACAGAGATGGGAGGGTGGATAACCAGACACAGAGAGAGGAGGGTGGATAACCAGACACAGAGAGGGGAGGGTGGATAACCAGACAGAGAGAAGAGGGTGGATTACCAGACACAGAGAGGGGATGGTGGAAAACCAGACAGAGAGAGAGGGGGGTGGATAACCAGACACAGAGAGAGGAGGGTGGATAACCAGACAGAGAGAGAGGATGGTGGATAACCAGACACAGAGAGAGGAGGGTGGATAACCAGACAGAGAGAGAGGATGGTGAATAACCAGACAGAGTGAGGGGAGGGTGGATAACACGACAGAGAGAGAGGGGGGGTTGCATAACCAGACAGAGAGAGAGAGAGAATAACCAGACGTAGAGAGGAGAGGGTGGATAACCAGACACAGAGAGAGGAGGGTGGATAACCAGACACAGAGAGGGGAGGGTGGATAACCAGACACAGAGAGAGGGGGGGTTGCATAACCAGACAGAGAGAGAGAGAGAATAACCAGACGTAGAGAGGAGAGGGTGGATAGCCAGATGTAGAGAGAGGAGGGTGGATAACCAGACACAGTGAGGGGAGGGTGGATAACACGACAGAGAGAGAGGGGGGGTTGCATAACCAGACAGAGAGATAGAGAGAATAACCAGACGTAGAGAGGAGAGGGTGGATAACCAGACACAGAGAGGGGAGGGTGGATAACCAGACACAGAGAGAGGGGGGGTTGCATAACCAGACAGAGAGAGAGAGAGAATAACCAGACGTAGAGAGGAGTGGGTGGATAGCCAGATGTAGAGAGAGGAGGGTGGATAACCAGACACAGAGAGGGGAGGGTGGATAACCAGACAGAGAGAGAGGAGGGTGGATAACCAGACAGAGAGAGAGTGATAGAGGGGGGGTTGCATAACCAGACAGAGAGAGAGAGAGAATAACCAGACGTAGAGAGGAGTGGGTGGATAGCCAGACGTAGAGAGGAGAGGGTGGATAGCCAGACGTAGAGAGGAGAGGGTGGATAGCCAGACGTAGAGAGGAGAGGGTGGATAGCTAGACGTAGAGAGAGGGAGAGGGAGGAGAGAGAGAGAGAGAGAGAGAGAGAGATAGACCAGAGAGAGAGAGAGAGAGAGAGAGAGAGGTGAATAACCAGACGTAGAGAGGAGAGAGGGTGGATAGCCAGACGTAGAGAGGAGAGAGGGTGGATAGCCAGACGTAGAGAGGAGAGGGTGGATAGCCAGACGTAGAGAGAGGGAGAGGGAGGAGAGAGAGAGAGAGAGAGAGAGAGAGAGAGAGAGAGAGAATAACCAGACGTAGAGAGAGAGAGAGAGAGAGAGAGAGAGAGAGAGAGAGAGAGAGAGAGAGAGAGAGAGAGAGAGAGAGAGAGAGAATAACCATACGTAGAGAGGAGAGAGGGTGGATAGCCAGACGTAGAGAGGAGAGAGGGTGGATAGCCAGACGTAGAGAGAGGGAGAGGGAGGAGAGAGGTGATAGTGAGATATACAAAGAGAGGAAAAAGTGAGCGAGATAGAGACAAACAGACAGACAAAGAGATATATAGAGAAAGAGGGAGTGAGAGAGGGACAGAGAGAGAGATGTATACATTAATAAGTGTGTGTGGGTCTGTGAATGAGTCTGTTTGCAGCAAGGCTTATATGTGTGTGAACAAGTTTTGAATTGTTTGTGTGTCTGTGCAATCTGAAGGAAATATGTGTCTCTGGTATGGTCATACTGTACTGTGTACAGTAGAAGTCCAGTATGCAAATATGTAGACCATCCAAGCTCTGCAGTAGAAGTCTAGCAAATATGTAGACCACCCAAGCTCTGCAGTAGAAGTCTAGTATGCAAATATATAGACAAGCCAAACATTCCTTCTCCTGTAATGCCATGACCTCCCAGTAGGTGGACAGAAAAATTATTGCTATGAGGTCTATATCACATGCTTTGCTCTGGTGTCCTCTAACCTGAGCCTTGTGCTGTTCCAGGAGATATCTAACCTGATCCTAGTGCTGTTCCAGGAGATATCTAACTGGAGCCTAGTGCTGTTCCAGGAGTTATCTAACCTGGGTCTAGTGCTGTTCCAGGAGATATCTAACCTGAGCCTAGTGCTAGTTCAGGAGATATCTAACCTGAGCTTAGTGCTAGTCTACGATATATCTAACCTGAGCCTAGTGCTAGTTTATGAGATATCTAACCTGAGCCTAGTGCTCGTTTATGAGATATCTAACCTGAGCCTCGTGCTAGTCCAGGAGATATCTAACCTGAGCCTAGTGCTAATCTGGGAGATATCTAAACTGAGCCTAGTACTGGTCTAGGAGATATCTACAGTGAGCCTCGTACTGGTCGAGGAGATACCTAACCTGAGTCTAGTACTGGTCTAGGAGATATCTAACCTGAGTCTAGTACTGGTCTAGGAGATATCTACCCTGAGCCTAGTACTGGTCTAGGAGATATCTACCCTGAGCCTCGTACTGGTCTAGGAGATATCTAACCTGAGTCTAGTACTGGTCTAGGAGATATCTAGCATGGCCTGAGAGTCTAAAGAACACAAGTGGGAGAGCACCAACACGGCAGTGTGACTCCTACTGCTAGTCCTAGTCCTAGTCCTAGTCCTACTGCTAGTCCTAGTCCTAGTCCTAGTCCTAGTCCTACTGCTAGTCCTAGTCCTAGTCCTAGTCCTACTGCTAGTCCTAGTCCTACTGCTAGTCCTAGTCCTAGTCCTAGTCCTAGTCCTACTGCTAGTCCTAGTCCTAGTCCTAGTCCTAGTCCTAGTCCTACTCCTAGTCCTAGTCCTAGTCCTAGTCCTAGTCCTACTGCTAGTCCTAGTCCTAGTCCTAGTCCTACTGCTAGTCCTAGTCCCTAGTCCCAGTCCTACTGCTAGTCCTAGAGTCCTAGTCAGTCCTAGTGGAGTCCTAGTCCTAGTCCAGTCCCAGTCCTGAGTCCTACTGCTAGTCCTAGTCCTAGTCCTAGTCCTAGTCCTACTGCTAGTCCTAGTCCTAGTCCTAGTCCTAGTCCTAGTCCTAGTATGACTACAACTGTGAAGCAATCCAGCTTTAACCCTCTCACTGTACATCACTGTTATACTTTACCTCACATTTAACCTGTGAATGAATCTATGCCCCACCCCCCTTCCAAACCCAAGACCTAAATCTTCCTAAACTACTTGATGAATGTGCGTGTGCCCTTAACTTGAATGTCCACTATAGTCAGTGACGGTAGAAGTGCATCTCCAACATGTTCTGGAACGTTCTCCAATGCTGCTGGAGTCCTTGGTTTTATGTGTTCACCCTGTAGACGAATCAGGGTGTATTAAATACGCTTGTCAGTCTCCACTGGCGGTAGACGGGGGGC
>NC_068425.1:31448651-31533651 GCF_023373465.1 Oncorhynchus keta | reverse complement strand
GTTGCAGAGGGAGGTGTTTAGTCCCAGGGTCCTTAGCTTACTGATGAGCTTCGTGGGCACTATGGTGTTGAACACTGAGCTGTAGTCATTGAACAGCATTTTCACAAAGGTGTTCCTTTTGTCCATGTGGGAAAGGGCAGTGTGGAGTGTGATTGAGATTGTATCATCTGTGGATCTGTTAGGGTGGTATGCGATTTGGAGTGGGTCTAGGGTTTCAGGGATGATGGTGTAGATGTGAGCCATGACCAGCCTTTCAAAGCACTTCATGGCTACCGACATGAGTGCTATGGGGCAGTAATCACTTAGGTACCTTCACTTTCTTGGACACAGGGACTATGGTGGTCTGCTTGAAACATGTAGGTATTACAGACTCGGTCAGGGAGATGCTGAAAATGTTAGCGAAGACACTTGCCAGTTGTTCCGTACAAGCCCTGAGTACATGTAGGCTTTGTAAATGCAGACCTGTTTATGGGACATTGGACATGGGATATGGGATATTGGACGTGTGTCATGGAACATGGGACATGGGACATGAGACATGGGACATGGGATATGGGAGTCATCCAGTCCAAATGATCATGCAAATAATTTATTCCATATTATTGTATAAATGTTATCTCTATATAGAATACTGTATGTCAAACCAATTAAATATTCCAAGTATACAACAGCTTTATGATGTTGATTTCATAATGACGTCCTCCAGTCCTTTTTACTGGGAACCGTTCTCAGCAGAATCAATGGCTCAGGACAGGCTCCTCTTTCTCTAGTTAAGCAGGTGGGGAAGCAGCTCTCATCCCTGTAAATCCTGCTGGGGGTTTCACTCCCCCAAATCCTATTAAAGTCAAGCTGGGCAGAGATGAACCCGATGATCATTTCAAGGCCTGGGGACCCGATGGTTCCTCTCTTCAGCCCCATGTCCTCCCATTTACCCTATGTCGCTAGACGGTGAGCAGAAGTGTCTGTTTAATGCTTAATGTCTTTACCAGGTTGACCAGGCAGGGGGCCCCGACTGGGCCCAGTGTCCAGCCCCCGGGGCCACGACCCTGGCCACACTCGCTGGGATGATGGGCTGGCTGGACGGTGGGAAGGGAAGCACCTCTCCAGGCTAAGCCCAGGGCAATAAGGCCTGGTTAACTATGGCCATGCAGGGAGCCACAGTGACCCCATTCTGACTGTGTCATAAAGCTTTGGTACCAATAGATAATGAACAGGTTGTGCTGACACTGAGGATGTCCAAATATGGACACAAAAATATAAAATATAAAAAAGACTATGGATGCTATAGAGATATTAAATCAATCGACTGTATACATTGTTGATGGCAATCTGCTTTGATGCTGTAGGACTAACTAGTTGTGCAATGGGACCATGTAACCTGGAACTTGACCAGTCATGAGGGATAGTCCTTCTGGCCCCAAACACCAGGAGACTTGGTTGTAACCATGGTAACTGAAACAGTGATGAGAACCTATGAGGCAGGGGGATGGGGGTGATACGGTCTGAGGCAGGGTTGGGATAAGTGGCTGGGGGTGATACGGTCTGAGGCAGGTTGGGATAAGTGGCTGGGGGTGATACGGTCTGAGGCAGGGTTGGGATAAGTGGCTGGGGGTGATACGGTCTGAGGCAGGTTGGGATAAGTGGCTGGGGGTGATACGGTCTGAGGCAGGGTTGGGATAAGTGGCTGGGGGTGATACGGTCTGAGGCAGGTTGGCATAAGTGGCTGGGGGTGATACGGTCTGAGGCAGGTTGGGATAAGTGGCTGGGGGTGATACGGTCTGAGGCAGGGTTGGGATAGGCAGCTGTAGGTGATACGGTCTGAGGCAGGTTGGGATAGGCAGCTGTAGGTGATACGGTCTGAGGCAGGTTGGGATAAGTGGCTGGGGGTGATATGGTCTGAGGCAGGGTTGGGATAAGTGGCTGGGGGTGATACGGTCTGAGGCAGGTTGGCATAAGTGGCTGGGGGTGATACGGTCTGAGGCAGGTTGGGATAAGTGGCTGGGGGTGATACGGTCTGAGGCAGGTTGGGATAAGTGGCTGGGGGTGATACGGTCTGAGGCAGGTTGGGATAAGTGGCTGGGGGTGATACGGTCTGAGGCAGGTTGGGATAAGTGGCTGGGGGTGATACGGTCTGAGGCAGGTTGGGATAAGTGGCTGGGGGTGATACGGTCTGAGGCAGGTTGGGATAGGCAGCTGTAGGTGATACGGTCTGAGGCAGGGTTGGGATAAGTGGCTGGGGGTGATACGGTCTGAGGCAGGTTGGGATAAGTGGCTGGGGGTGATACGGTCTGAGGCAGGGTTGGGATAAGTGGCTGGGGGTGATACGGTCTGAGGCAGGTTGGGATAAGTGGCTGGGGGTGATACGGTCTGAGGCAGGGTTGGGATAAGTGGCTGGGGGTGATACGGTCTGAGGCAGGTTGGGATAAGTGGCTGGGGGTGATACGTTCTGAGGCAGGTTGGGATAGGCAGCTGTAGGTGATACGGTCTGAGGCAGGGTTGGGATAAGTGGCTGGGGGTGATACGGTCTGAGGCAGGTTGGGATAAGCAGCAGTAGGTGATACGGTCTGAGGCAGGTTGGGATAAGTGGCTGGGGGTGATACGGTCTGAGGCAGGTTGGGATAAGTGGCTGGGGGTGATACGGTCTGAGGCAGGTTGGGATAAGCAGCGGTAGGTGATACGGTCTGAGGCAGGGTTGGGATAAGTGGCTGGGGGTGATACGGTCTGAGGTAGGGTTGGGATAGGCAGCTGTAGGTGATATGGTCTGAGGCAGGTTGGGATAGGCAGCTGTAGGTGATATGGTCTGAGGCAGGGTTGGGATAAGTGGCTGGGGGTGATACGGTCTGAGGCAGGGTTGGGATAAGTGGCTGGGGGTGATACGGTCTGAGGCAGGGTTGGGATAAGTGGCTGGGGGTGATATGGTCTGAGGCAGGTTGGCATAAGTGGCTGGGGGTGATACGGTCTGAGGCAGGTTGGGATAAGTGGCTGGGGGTGATACGGTCTGAGGCAGGTTGGGATAGGCAGCAGTAGGTGATACGGTCTGAGGCAGGTTGGGATAGGCAGCAGTAGGTGATACGGTCTGAGGCAGGTTGGGATAAGTGGCCGGGGGTTGGGATAGGCAGCTGTAGGTGATATGGTCTGAGGCAGGTTGGGATAAGCAGCTGTAGTTAATACGGTCTGAGGCAGGTTGGGATAGGCAGCTGTAGGTGATATGGTCTGAGGCAGGGTTGGGATAAGTGGCTGGGGGTGATACGGTCTGAGGCAGGGTTGGGATAAGTGGCTGGGGGTGATACGGTCTGAGGCAGGGTTGGGATAAGTGGCTGGGGGTGATATGGTCTGAGGCAGGGTTGGGATAAGTGGCTGGGGGTGATACGGTCTGAGGCAGGGTTGGGATAGGCAGCTGTAGGTGATACGGTCTGAGACAGGGTTGGGAAAGGGTACTGGGTGTGATACGGTCTGAGACAGGGTTGGGAAAGGGTACTGGGGGGGTCACTGTTGTAGATGATGCTAATGACCAGTTCACGTTGTGAAACAAAATGGCTTCATTGTACTGGGATTTATCTCGTGCTGAGACACAAAGGCTCTGGGGAGGTTACGCTCCCGTACACAGATTATTGTAATCCTCAGGCAATTACCGAACTGCATCGTCTCAAGGGAGAGAAGAACTGACCAACAAGACATGAAAAGCTGACTGCATAGCCAAATGCTAGCCATTTTAGGAAGTCCCACAACTGAAGTTCGAATGAAAACTGACCGACTTCCTATCATGGATTCCGTAACAACCCCTGTGGAGAGCTCTGTCTAAAGACAGTCACAAACCAAAGTTGTCCAACAAAAGCTTCAAACACTTTATGTGTCACTCGAACAATGCATATTTATGTGGATCCCAAATAGAGGCTATTTTAGAGCTGGCTCACTGTGTAAAAGCTCCAACAAGTATCCGTTTTAAGAATTGGCTATATCTTAGGACTCCAGCACTTGCATGTGTTTTTAATGCTTGCTCCCAAGCCACAATGGCCTTTGTCTTTATAGTCCTTTCAACGCCTTTAAAAAATGTCAGAGGATTCTTTTCTTTCCCTCCGAAGCCACAGAGAGCACACTTGGCTGGCTAGTCACACCCCCTTTTCTTGGCATTTGACAGGAAGCTCCTGATGTTTAAATGTACCCTGCATAATGAATGTGATGAATGAGGCGATGCAGGATGAGAGAGAGAAGGCAGTGGATGCAGCAGACAATCCAGAGAAGCACCTGGGCTGAACAAAGATGCCCTTTCTGACATGGGATGTGTCTCTCTCTGTGTGTGTGTGTGTGTGTGTGTGTGTGTGTGTGTGTGTGTGTGTGTGTGTGTGTGTGTGTGTGTGTGTGTGTGTGTGTGTGTGTGTCCAGCTGCAATGTGTGTGTGTGTGTGTGTGCGTTTGCGTGTGTGTGTGTGTGCGTGTGTGTGTGTGTGCGTGTGTGTATGTGTGTGTTTTCGTGCCCTGGTACCAACTCTCCCCATCGCCCCAGCTCTGCGCCCAGCTGCAATGGCATTCAGTCCCCGCCACACAGCGCCGCCCGCACCCGCATTCATCTCGCCTCAATCTCGCCCTCTTCCAGAAAGGGACACTGTCTCCTGCAGACATAAAGAGGTCTTTATTTGATTTGTATTGATAGCCCACAAGCTGTGGACAAACGTTTTGGGAACAAGTTTCTAACTGTGGCTAACCCGGGGGGAGGGTGAGTTCGTATGAGGGTGGTGGCCGTGCTCAACCGTATTGTCACACTGTTGCAAGGAGCCTGTCTGGTTGTCCGTGTTCCTTCAGTCAGGGCCAGACTATCATCAGTTTGAGCCACAGTTTAGCTGAAATGAAGAAATTGTTACATTTTTTTACCATACAAATGCAGTTTAAGAACAGCTGACTGTGTAATAATTTATTTTACAGCATCAGACATCTTTTCTCATGGAATTTTTTGTATATATTTTTTTTATCCTTATTTAACCAGTCAAGTCAGTTTAGAACAAATTCTTATTGACAAGAACAGCCTAGGAACAGTGGGTTAACTGCCTTGTTCAGGTGCAGAACAGCAGATTTTTAGCTTGTCAGTTCAGGGATTTGATCTCGCAACCGCTCACCTGCTGATCCAAACCTCTAACCACTAGGCTACCTGCCTCTAACCACTAGGCTACCTGCCCTAACCACTAGGCTACCTGCCTCTAACCACTAGGCTACCTGCCTCTAACCACTAAGCTACCTGCCTCTAACCCAGGCTACCTGCCTCTAACCACTAGGCTACCTCTCTAACCACTAGGCTACCTGCCTCTAACCACTAGGCTACCTGCCTCTAACCACTAAGCTACCTGCCTCTAACCACTAGGCTACCTGTCTCTAACCACTAGGCTACCTGCCTCTAACCACTAGGCTACCTGCCTCTAACCACTAGGCTACCTGTCTCTAACCACTAGGCTACCTGCCTCTAACCACTAGGCTACCTGTCTCTAACCACTAGGCTACCTGTCTCTAACCACTAGGCTACCTGTCTCTAACCACTAGGTTACCTGTCTCTAACCACTAGGCTACCTGTCTCTAACCACTAGGCTACCTTCTCTAACCCCTAGGCTACCTGTCTCTAACCACTAGACTACCTGTCTCTAACCACTAGGCTACCTGTCTCTAACCACTAGGCTACCTGTCTCTAACCCCTAGGCTACCTGTCTCTAACCACTAGGCTACCTGTCTCTAACCACTAGGCTACCTGTCTCTAACCACTAGGCTACCTGTCTCTAACCACTAGGCTACCTGTCTCTAACCACTAGACTACCTGTCTCTAACCACTAGGCTACCTGTCTCTAACCACTAGGCTACCTGTCTCTAATCACTAGGCTACCTGCCACCCCAGGAATAGTCTAAGGAAAAAGATAGATTCTATTGATGACAAAAGTACATTAAAATCACAAGTAATCACCTTTTATTTAGTCAGTTACATAAACGAAGGAGGGAGGAATAGAGAGAGAGATGTTAGTTTCCCACCCCTACTACCAAACACAGGGCCTATGACCATGACATGAACTTGTCTGTCTCTGTTATGTAGACAAAGCCAATAGGACTGAAAGGAATAATTAGCCAGTTTGTGTGACTGGTCTTTCATTTAGCGCCCAGTCTTTGAGCCAATGATAGATGATTAATATATGCATCCCACAAGACTTACTACAACAACAGACAACTGCAGTCCCCACCCCCTAGCCACAACACAACACAAAACAATGCATGTCATTTAGTTGTGAGCGTGTGTATGTGTGTATGCGTATACAAGGCCAGCCAGCTTGGCACAGAATGAGCTGGTGGCATTGTTGCAGTGGTTGCAGTCTCCAGCTGGGTAAGATTTATGCCCGTGGGGGAGTGCCGGAATCCGGGCCGCTTTCTCTGTCCCAACTCAGCTGCATTGACAACACAACTCATCGGGGCCCAGCTGCAGATCTTAGCATGGGTCTCTCTCTCTGTCTGTCTCTCTGCCTCTCTCTCTCTCGCTGTATTTCTCTCTCTCTCTCTCTCTCTCTCTCTCTCTCTCTCTCTCTCTCTCTCTCTCTCTCTCACACTCTTTCTCTCTCTTCTCTCTCTCTCTCTCTTCTCTTCTCTCTTTCTCCCTCTCTCTGCATCCTCCTGTATTCTCTCTCTCTCTCCCCTCTCCACCCCCAATCCCCCCACCCTGTCATCCCATCCCCCTGGAACATAGGGTTCCTCTGCCTCACTCTGTTGTCATGGTAATGACTCAGCCCAGTAGAGAATAAGTTAAAGTTGATTTCAGTCAGAAAATGAAGAGGGGAAAGCAACGAGAAACAGAGAGAGGACAACATAGAACATAATTATTCATAAATTATTGAGTTCCCCTGAGAAAGTCAAGCCAGTGTGTCAGGCATACACGCACACACACACACGCACACACGCAAACACACACATACACACAGAAAACACACACACAGAAAACACACGCATATGTACTCATAGACACATCAGCAAATAATGTTTTATTGGTCTGTCTTGGTCTGCACCAGTTGCATGTATTATATAATGGTGCTGCACTGTTTGGTTTTTCTCTGTTTTTATGTGAAATCCTTGTCAGGTTATCCTCCTATAGCAGTGTTCTCTCTCAGTGCTCTATATGATGATAACATGTGACACAGCATATGGCAACAGTTACCAGAGAACCCAAATAAAGATGTGTTACAAGTTGTTTTCCAGTCTGTATTACCCCACTGTGACAAAGCCCAGTATCTAATGGTAAAACCTAGGATCAGTAACTGGAGCAAAAAGGTCTAACATCAACATGACGTAGTTGGAACGACGTGAAGAAAAAGACATCCTGGCTTCTACTACTTGGCCCACCTTTCAGGAGTGTCTGGGAGTCAGAGAGTCTGGTTCCAGCACTTCACATGGCGAGGACCACCGCAGACCTGTCGGCCGTGTGTGTGTGTGTGTGTGTGTGTGTGTGTGTGTGTGTGTGTGTGTGTGTGTGTGTGTGTGTGTGTGTGTGTGTGTGTGTGTGTGTGTGTGTGTGTGTGTGTGTGTGTGTGTGTGTGTGTGTGTGTGTGTGTGTGTGTGTGTGTGTGTGTGTGTGTGTGTGTGTGTGCGTATATGTGTGTGTGCGTATATGTGTGTGTGTCAGTGTCAGTGTGGGTTTGAGAGAAGGTCCTCAGAGAGTCTGGAAGCTCTCACCACATCTCACCACAGTCCATGGTGTTCTACTGAGGTGGAGTAGCCGCTATCTGCCTGGCTTGTTGCTGAGGATGGAAAGGCTCCTGTGTCTTCAGAGGTGTGTCTGTGGTGTTTCTATCAGGATAGTCAGATCCTTAAAGGGGCCATTTACCATTGCTACTTTTTGACTTTGAAATGAATGATATACTGTATAACCATTGATTATTGAAGAATATAACTTATAAATGGCTCATGGGTTTAGTTCAACTGTCGTAGCCCATCAGAACCCAAAAGATAAGCTTTGTTTAAAGGAATTGTAAACAAACACTTTACAGCCTCAACACATGAGAACTATAATAAACAGTCCTTGCATCCGTAGCTCTGTCTATTAAGTTGAGTGTGGTTACATTTCTGTTACCCCATCCCTCAGCTGTTACCATATCAGTGACAGGGTGGCCAGCACAGCAGATTGCCCCGTCATAGGGATAGTTAAGCTTTTTTGGTCACTTCAGTTCCTGTGAATACAGTCATTGAGTAACATCAGGTTTGGTACCAGGGTGCAAACACAATGATGGTTGGGTTGGTAACACTTTACACTAAAAGGGTAGTTCACTTTTTGAAGTGTATCTTATTTTCAACTTCCCTGGGGTTGTTTCCTCCAAAATGTTTTTAAATGTTTCCTGGTTATTTAGCAATGTCTTGAATATCATTGAGAAGCAGGGCAAACAATATGTTAACTTATTAGAAGAAAAGAACAAGAAGTTGAAAATAAGCTATTTTAAAAAATGTAGCTATACCTTTAATGTGAAGCGTTACCAAAATGGATTTTGGGTCGCTGCTCTGTAGCCCTGAGTTCTAACCATCAGTGTTTCACGCCTTCTGCCAAACCTGACGTTACTCAATGGCCATATTCAGAGGAGCCAGGGTGGCTCGTTGCACAATTTCTTAGGGATTGATGTGGCTATGTTCCTCTTTACAGGGGGGTCTACCCCTCTACCACTCAGCCTGGCGGTCAGCCCTCCTACCCCTGCCTCTCACCTCAGGCCAGATCATGGCCCATGGATGGAATATTGGCCAGCAATAACAGTGAAGCCATCCCACCCACCATCACCAGCAGATACTGTATAATCATAAACCAGCCTGAACCAATGATGTTTGTTTACACCAAGTAAATAAACTACATTCTGTAATGCTGGAGGCTGGCCTGCAAATACCTAATTACAGAGGCCATGGTGTCTTTTCTGGAATATTCTCTCCCTTTCAAGGTGAAAATAGAAGACCAATAACCCCTGAAGTGATAACACAGAAACAAAATAACTCTACGAAGCTGCTTCCACGTAGAGTTCTGAAGATAACGTTCTGGAATTTAGGAAGATATTCATAGGAAGAAAAAGCTTTGTCTGAGCAATATTCCTACATTCTTTTTCTAACTCTGCCTGACAGTCCAAGATAGTGAGTACGGTTACATGCACACAGTAATGTGATTATTGCAAAGATAACGATGTCCCTAATAATCCTGTTTACATGGACACATCTGAAATCAGGCTACCTGATGGCACTCAGATAAATGCAGCCCTTCAAAAGAAACGTTCTTCCACCATGTTATTTCTGGGAAGCAAAAAGTTGGGACATGTAAAGTTGTGAAAGTAAGTGAAAACTACTTCTAATGATGTATACATAAAATACTTCCAAAGTCACTTCACTCTACAAAGAGGGAGGCTCGCACCTCTGTATATAGCCTCATTACTGTTATTTTATAGTTTTCTTTTTTTAAATCATTTTCTTTTTACATTTATTTAACTTAAGTTGCATTGTTGGTTAAGGGCTTGTAAGGAATAATTTCACTGTAATTCTGAGCATGTGACAAATACAATTTGATTTGATTTGATTTGAAATATGCAACAAGAAAGCCGATTAAGGTGTTTACATGCCCTAATATGTGTTTACATGCCCTAATATGTGTTTACATGCCCTAATATGTGTTTACATACCCTAATATGTGTTTACATGCCCTAATATGTGTTTACATACCCTAATATGTGTTTACATGCCCTAATATGTGTTTACATGCCCTAATATGTGTTTACATACCCTAATATGTGTTTACATGCCCTAATATGTGTTTACATAGCCTAATATGTGTTTACATGCCCTAATATGTGTTTACATGCCCTAATATGTGTTTACATGCCCTAATATGTGTTTACATGCCCTAATATGTGTTTACATACCCTAATATGTGTTTACATGCCCTAATATGTGTTTACATGCCCTAATATGTGTTTACATGCCCTAATATGTGTTTACATACCCTAATATGTGTTTACATGCCCTAATATGTGTTTACATGCCCTAATATGTGTTTACATGCCCTAATATGTGTTTACATGCCCTAATAGGTGTTTACATGCCCTAATAGGTGTTTACATGCCCTAATATGTGTTTACATGCCCTAATATGCGTTTACATGCCCTAATATGTGTTTACATTTACATTTACATTTAAGTCATTTAGCAGACGCTCTTATCCAGAGCGACTTACATGCCCTAATAGGTGTTTACATGCCCTAATATGTGTTTACATGTCCTAATATGTGTTTACATGCCCTAATAGGTGTTTACATGCCCTAATATGTGTTTACATGTCCTAATATGTGTTTACATGCCCTAATAGGTGTTTACATGCCCTAATATGTGTTTACATGCCCTAATATGCGTTTACATGCCCTAATAGGTGTTTACATGCCCTAATATGTGTTTACATGCCCTAATATGCGTTTACATGCCCTAATAGGTGTTTACATGCCCTAATATGTGTTTACATGCCCTAATATGTGTTTACATGCCCTAATAGGTGTTTACATGCCCTAATATGTGTTTACATGCCCTAATAGGTGTTTACATGCCCTAATATGCGTTTACATGCCCTAATAGGTGTTTACATGCCCTAATATGTGTTTACATGCCCTAATATGTGTTTACATGCCCTAATAGGTGTTTACATGCCCTAATAGGTGTTTACATGCCCTAATATGCGTTTACATGCCCTAATAGGTGTTTACATGCCCTAATATGTGTTTACATGCCCTAATATGCGTTTACATGCCCTAATAGGTGTTTACATGCCCTAATATGTGTTTACATGCCCTAATATGTGTTTACATGCCCTAATAGGTGTTTACATGCCCTAATATGTGTTTACATGCCCTAATAGGTGTTTACATGTCTAATAATTGGAAAAATTGCTCAGGAAACCAGGTGTTTTAATCGCCGTATTCTTACTTCCATTTTGACCTGACACCGATTAAGATAAGCAGAGTAAGGTGTTTACATGACTATTGCATAATCTGCCTGCTTCCAAAATCAGTTTAATATTGAATTATTACTGTTATTACTGTCCCGTCTGTTATTACAGTCCCATCTGTTATTACTGTTATTACTGTCCTGTCTGTTATTACAGTCCCATCTGTTATTACTGTTATTACTGTCCTGTCTGTTATTACTGTCCCGTCTGTTATTACTGTCCTGTCTGTTATTACTGTTATTACTGTCCTGTCTGTTATTACTGTCCCGTCTGTTATTACTGTCCTGTCTGTTATTACTGTCCTGTCTGTTATTACTGTCCTGGGTCTGTTATTACTGTCTGTCTGTTATTACTGTTATTACTGTCCCGTCTGTTATTACTGTCCTGTCTGTTATTACTGTCCCATCTGTTATTACTGTCCCTTCTGTTATTACTGTTATTACTGTCCTGTCTGTTATTACTGTCCCGTCTGTTATTACTGTCCCGTCTGTTACTGTCTGTCTGTTATTACTGTTATTACTGTCCCGTCTGTTATTACTGTCCCGTCTGTTATTACTGTCCCGTCTGTTATTACTGTCCCGTCTGTTATTACTGTTATTACTGTCCTGTCTGTTATTACTGTGTTGTCTGTCTGTTATTACTGTCTGTCCCGTCTGTTATTACTGTCCCATCTGTTATTACTGTCCCGTCTGTTATTACTGTCCGATCTGTTATTACTGTTATTACTGTCCCCTGTTATTACTGTTATTACTGTCCGTCTGTTATTACTGTTCTGTACTGTTATTACTGTTATTACTGTTATTCTGTTATTACTGTCCTGTCTGTTATTACTGTTATTACTGTCCCGTCTGTTATTACTGTCCCATCTGTTATTACTGTCCTGTCTGTTATTACTGTCCGCCTGTTACTATCTGTTATTACTGTCCCTTCTGTTATTCCTGTTATTACTGTCCCATCTGTTATTACTGTCCCGTCTGTTACTGTCCTGTCTGTTATTACTGTCCTGTCTGTTATTACTGTTATTACTGTCCCGTCTGTTATTACTGTCCCATCTGTTATTAGTGTCCCGTCTGTTATTACTGTCCCGTCTGTTATTACTGTTATTACTGTCCCATCTGTTATTACTGTCCCATCTGTTATTACTGTCCTGTCTGTTATTACTGTATTACTGTCCCGTCTGTTATTACTGTCCCGTCTGTTATTACTGTTATTACTGTCCCGTCTGTTATTCTGTTATTACTGTCCCGTCTGTTATTACTGTCCTGTTATTCTGTTATTACTGTCCCGTCTGTTATTAGTCCTGTTATTAGTGTCATCTGTTATTACTGTCCCGTCTGTTATTACTGTCCCATCTGTTACTATGTCCCATCTGTTATTACTGTCCTGTCTGTTATTACTGTTATTCTGTTATTACTGTCCAGTCTGTTATTTGTCCCGTCTGTTATTACTGTTATTACTGTCCTGTCTGTTATTACTGTCTCCATCTGTTATTACTGTCCTGTCTGTTACTTATCTGTACTATGTATCTGTTATTATGTATCTGTTATTACTGTCCCTATCTGTTATTACTGTCCCATCTGTTATTACTGTCCCGTCTGTTATTACTGTTATTACTGTCCCGTCTGTTATTACTGTCCCATCTGTTATTACTGTTATTACGTCTGTCCTAGGTCTGTTATTACTGTCCCGTCTGTTATTACTGTCCCATCTGTTATTACTGTCCTCTGTCCGTCTGTTATTACTGTCCCATCTGTTATTATTACTGTTATTACTGTCCCGTCTGTTATTACTGTTATTACTGTCTGTTATTACTGTCCGTCTGTTTTACTGTCCTGTCTGTTATTACTGTTATTACTGTCCCGTCTGTTATTACTGTTATTACTGTCCCGTCTGTTATTCTATCTGTTATTACTGTCCTGTCTGTATTATGTATCTGTTATTACTGTCCCATCTGTTATTACTGTCCCGTCTTATTACTGTCCCGTCTGTTATTACTGTTATTACTGTCCTGTCTGTTATTACTGTCCCATCTGTTATTACTGTCCCGTCTGTTATTACTGTCCCATCTGTTATTACTGTCCCGTATTATTACTGTCCCATCTGTTATTACTGTTCCGTCTGTTATTACTGTCCCGTCTGTTATTACTGTCCTGTCTGTTATTACTGTCCGTCTGTTATTTACTGTCCCATCTGTTATTACTGTCCCGTCTGTTATTACTGTTATTACTGTCCCGTCTGTTATTACTGTTATTACTGTCCCATCTGTTATTACTGTCCTGTCTGTTATTACTGTCCCATCTGTTATTACTGTCCCATCTGTTATTGTGTCCGTCTGTTATTCTGTTATTACTGTCCCGTCTGTCTGTTATTACTGTCCGTCTGTTATTACATTACTGTCCATCTGTTAGTGCTGTTATTACTGTTGTTATTACTGTCCCGTCTGTTATTACTGTCCCATCTGTTATTATCTGTGCCCGTTATTACTGTCCCGTCTGTTATTACTGTCCCATCTGTTATTACTGTCCCGTCTGTTATTACTGTTATTACTGTCCCGTCTGTTATTACTGTTATTACCCTGTCTGTTATTACTGTCCCATCTGTTATTACTGTTATTACTGTCCCGTCTGTTATTACTGTCCCGTCTGTTATTACTGTCCCGTCTGTTACTGTTATTTATCTGTTATTACTGTCCCTGTCTGTTATTACTGTCCTGTCTGTTATTACTGTCCCATCTGTTATTATGACCCGTCTGTTATTACTGTCCCATCTGTTATTACTGTTATTACTGTCCTGTCTGTTATTACTGTCCCGTCTGTTATTACTGTCCCATCTGTTATTACTGTCCCGTCTGTTATTACTGTTATTACTGTCCCGTCTGTTATTACTGTCCCATCTGTTATTACTGTTATTACTGTCCTGTCTGTTATTACTGTCCCATCTGTTATTACTGTCCCGTCTGTTACTGTACTGTTATTACTGTCCTGTCTGTTATTACTGTCCCATCTGTTATTACTGTTATTTACTGTCCCTGTCTGTTATTACTGTCCCGTCTGTTATTACTGTTATTACTGTCCCATCTGTTATTACTGTTATTACTGTCCCATCTGTTATTACTGTCCCCTGTTATTCTGTTATTACTGTCCTGTCTGTTATTACTGTCCCATCTGTTATTACTGTCCCTGTTATTCTGTTCTGTCCCTGTTATTCTGTTATTACTGTTCCATCTGTTATTACTGTTCTGTCTGTTATTACTGTCCCATCTGTTATTACTGTCCCATCTGTTATTCTGTTATTACTGTCCCATCTGTTATTACTGTCCCGTCTGTTATTCTGTTATTACTGTCCTGTCTGTTATTACTGTTATTACTGTCCCATACTGTTATTACTGTCCTCTGTTATTACTGTTATTACTGTCCCATCTGTTATTACTGTTATTACTGTTATTACTGTCCCATCTGTTATTACTGTCCCGTCTGTTATTACTGTTATTACTGTCCAGTCCCATCTGTTATTACTGTTATTACTGTCCCATCTGTTATTATTATCTGTTATTACTGTCCGTCTGTTATTACTGTTATTACTGTCCTGTCTGTTATTACTGTCCCATCTGTTATTACTGTCCCGTCTGTTATTACTTACTGTCCCGTCTGTTATTACTACTGTTCTGTTATTACTGTCCTGTCTGTTATTACTGTCCCATCTGTTATTACTGTCCGTCTGTTATTACTGTCCATCTGTTATTACTGTCCCGTCTGTTATTACTGTCCCATCTGTTATTACTGTCCTGTCTGTTATTACTGTCCCGTCTGTTATTACTGTTATTACTGTCCTGTCTGTTATTACTGTACTGTTATTACTGTCCCATCTGTTATTACTGTTATTACTGTCCCTGTTATTACTGTTCTTACTGTCCTGTCTGTTATTACTGTCCCATCTGTTATTACTGTCCCGTCTGTTATTACTGTCCCATCTGTTATTACTGTCCTGTCTGTTATTACTGTCCCGTCCTGTACTGTCCTGTCTGTTATTACTGTCCCATCTGTTATTACTGTCCATCTGTTATTACTGTTATTACTGTCCTGTCTGTTATTACTGTCCCGTCTGTTTTTACTGTCCCATCTGTTATTACTGTCCCATCTGTTATTACTGTCCTGTCTGTTATTACTGTCCCATCTGTTATTACTGTCCCATCTGTTATTACTGTCCCGTCTGTTTTTACTGTCCCATCTGTTATTACTGTCCCATCTGTTATTACTGTCCTGTCTGTTATTACTGTCCCTGTCTGTTATTACTGTCCCGTCTGTTATTACTGTCCCATCTGTTATTACTGTCCCGTCTGTTATTACTGTCCCATCTGTTATTACTGTCGTCTGTTATTACTGTCCCATCTGTTATTACTGTCCGTCTGTTATTACTGTCCCATCTGTTATTACTGTCCCATCTGTTATTACTGTCCCATCTGTTATTACTGTCCCATCTGTTATTGTCCGTCTGTTATTGCTGTCCCGTCTGTTATTACTGTGTCTGTTATTACTGTCCCGTCTGTTATTACTGTCCCATCTGTTATTACTGTCCCGTCTGTTATTACTGTCCCATCTGTTATTACTGTCCCGTCTGTTATTACTGTCCCATCTGTTATTACTGTCCTGTCTGTTATTACTGTCCCATCTGTTATTACTGTCCGTCTGTTATTACTGTCCCATCTGTTATTACTGTCCCGTCTGTTATTACTGTCCCATCTGTTATTACTGTCCCGTCTGTTATTACTGTCCCATCTGTTATTACTGTCCCATCTGTTATTACTGTTTCTGATCACTTTTGTTTTGGTGACATTTCTGACCGCCATATCCTTGTCTAAATGACTGTGATGGACCCATTGTATATTTTTCTTCTCAGGTGGATTGAGGGAACACTCACATTTTTTATTGAACCTCGGGACTGAGTTTGACTTTCATTTGACAACTCATCATATTAAAGAGAGGAATCTGTACTTTGCATGTGACATCACATCGTCCATAAACAGAAAATGTATTTATGGGTGATGAGGTAAATTCCACTGTGAGGTCAGTGTCTGACGGTGAGAGCGGATCACCGGTTCCTGGCCAGCATGGATCTGTCTGCCCCAGCGAGACACCACCAACCCTGGGCCAACCATCCTCCATGCAGCCTCCATCCTCCAGCCGCCTCAGGCCACCTCACTGGTCATAAGACCCCAGAATAATAGCATTGGTCATGGCTAAATGGATCCCGGATTATGGGCTCTGTGGTGGTGTCATGGTCAGAGGAATGTAATTGAATGAAACTGTATAGGGGGCTAGCGCATTAGGAAGCCCCGTCTCCCATCCCCCCACTCTTTACCCAGTGAGAACCAGCCAGCTCAAAGGACTGGAGTCATATGGCGACTGTCCCCTGGGGGCATGACTCCAATAGCCCCAGTCCACAGGGGCTAGCTCGCCTCCTCTCTCCCCAGTGGCCCTCTCTGCTGCCTTGGGGCATGGTCACCAGTTGAAGGAGTGGATGGTGGTGATGGGGCTGAGAACAGACCTGTTATTCCACCCATATTACCAGAGAGTTTCTGACCCCACTGTGTGCTGTCTTGCCATTCTGCTTACTGGCTCTGCATAATAAGTCCAATTAGTTACCAATCTGGACCCCATAGTCACGGTAAGTACCAGAGAGCACTGGCGCGCTAGCCTGGGCCAATGCAGGAAGAGAGAGGGACAAATGTACCATCCCACTGATCACATTCCTTTCTCCTCAGGAGTAGGAGGAAGGCACAGGGGACCATGTATTAGATCTACATCAGGGTATTGACATTATCTCACTTTAGGGTAATGACGTTATCTCACATCAGATTAATGATGTTTTCTCACATCAGGGTAATGACCTTGTCTCACATGAGGGTAATGACATTATCTCACATTAGGGTAATTTTGTAACATTTTATTTTACCTTTATTTAACCAGGCAAGTCAGTTAAGAACAAATTCTTATTTTTTCAGTGGGTTAACTGCCTGTTCAGGGGCAGAATGACAGATTTGTACCTTGTCAGCTCGGGGATTCGAACTTGCAACCTTCCGGCTACTAGTCCAACGCTCTAACCACTAGGCCACCCTGCCGACTTTCAAATCAAATCAAACTTTATTTGTCACATGCGCCTAATACAACAACTGTAGACCTTACCGTGAAATGCTTACTTTACAAGCCCAGTGACGTTCAAGAAGAGTTAAGAAAATATTTAACAAATAAACGTAAAAGTAAAGAATTATAAAAAGTAACACAATAAAATAACAAAATGAGGATATATACAGGAGGTACTGGAACCAGTCAGTGTGTGCGGGGTACAGGTTAGTTGAGGTAATTTGTACATGTAGGTAATGACATTATCTCACCTCAGGGTAATGACGTTATCTCACATCAGGGTAATGACGTTATCTCACATCACGGTAATGACATTATCTCACATCAAGGTAATGACATTAACCCACATCAGGGTAATGACGTTAACTCACATCAGGTAATGACGTTATCGCACATCAGGTAATGACGTTATCTCACTCATTGTGGGCATCTCTGCCGGAAGCAATCAAATACAGTTTAAGAACCAATCACTAAAATATACTTTGGAATGTTGGTAATTAGTCAGTCAGATGAATTCATGGATACCATTGTTATGTCTCTGCGTCCAGTATGAAGGAAGTTAGGGGTAATTGTTGTGAGGAATGCTAACTAGTGTTAGCACAATGACTTCATGCTAGGTTGTTTTTTACATGTCTGTCAGTAATCAATAACTAGTCAAGGGTAACTAAAAGCTACTTTGCTGAATGTCTAATCTGTATATGGTTCGTTAGCTAGTTTGTTAGCTAGCTTGTAGCTTGCTGAGTTTGGTAAAATAAAACCATTGCATTCTACCGGAGAATTGTAGAACTTCTGTAGTGTCTTGTTGCTGTCACAGTCAGGTAACTATAAAGGACGCTGCAACAGGGTCAAAGTTGGCTCTGTCATAACCATGGTCTTTGTCATTGCTAGAAAAATGATCTTCTCCTTTCCCCTTCTGTGACCAGAAGATCTCTGCATGTCTGCAGTGTGGATGGTCACCACCTGAGTTCTCGGCAAAATAAAGTTGTCTTGCCATTGCTGTCACTTAAGAAGTTTAGAATTGTAGGTTTGTAACCATAAACCAGCCTTCCAGGCACTTGTCAGTGGTGCAAGCCATTAAAGGACGCTGAACATCATTTTTGTCTGCTACACTGGAAAAATGACTGTCAGAACGACAGTCTACTCTGAGGCCCTACACTCCAAACAAGGGAGATAGACCTGAGGAAGTACAGTATCCAGTCAAAACTGTTCGCTGCTCTCAATGGTGGAACAAACTTCACGACGCCAGGACAGCGGAGTCAATCACCACCTTGCCTTTAAGGGGAATACCTAGGATAATAAAGTAATCCTTCTCACCTTAAAAGTTTTTAGATGCAATTGAAGTTGTCTTTAAAGTTTATTGACTAAATGATTGTGTTGTAAAGTTGAACATATTTTCTGTCTGCTACAAGAAAAATGACTGTCAGAACGACAGTCTACAGAGAGTAGACCTGAGTATAAATGAAATGTTGTTTTTGCCAATGACACTTGTCACTTAAAGTTTATTGACATTGTGTTAGACCTAGTATAAACCAGCCTTCAATAGTAATGCAGATATAACATCATGTTTAATTTCAGCCGATAATAAGCAACTGGGTCTGATTAGACAATACTTGAGAGAGATTTTAGGGGTTCCATCAGGGTCTGTCTTGAGTCCCTTCAAAAGCCTCCATGAAGTATATTTGTAAGAAACTCGAAGAATATCTTTGAAATATATGATTTTATTTCATTATAGTATGATTTTTTCATCCATTTAAACATATGCCATTGAGAGCATGAGACCATTGCGGGAGCAGCTAGGAGATTGAGGTTTTAGATATATCCATTAAAATGCCAACTCTCTCTCAGCGATGGACTTCTGCTGTTTAGATAAAACTGCGGTCTCTCTGCAGATGAGACCACCATGGTCATGGATCCACAGACACGTGCCACATATTAGACCAACTCTTTACCTGCTCCAGTGGCTGCAAGTACATCACTGTGGTCTGTCCAGAAGTTCAAGCTCACACCTGCATCAACATTCTCGTGTGTGTGTGTGTGTGTGTGTGTGTGTGTGTGTGTGTGTGTGTGTGTGTGTGTGTGTGTGTGTGTGTGTGTGTGTGTGTGTGTGTGTGTGTGTGTGTATATTCCCACTTGGGTCTGCACTACAGAATCTCAGACAGAACTGGTCCGAGTTGCTGACAACTTTGAGTAGTCAGTCCCCAATGGCGCAGTGTAAAAGCACACTGAACAGAATCTAATCCATAGCAAATAGTGAAACACCAGTATATCATGTAGAATTATTCAAATAGCCCCACAAATGAAGGGTGTATTCAGTCTTGTACTACAGACCAAAATATCTCTGCTACACTGCAACTAGACTACTGTACCAGTGTAGCAGAACTGCTCATCGAGGTCACATGTGGAAGTTAGAACATTTATCTTCTGTGGAGGATGCTCCCATGACCCATGACCCCTGGCCACGCTGGCACCTATCTGATCATCAGTGCCACCTTAGTGGGGACCCGCGGAGGCCATTGTTTATGCATTAACCGGGTTGCAATAATGAGCGCCGGCCCCTGACCAATTACAAGGAGATTTACACAAGGCTCCATAGCCTCCTGCTGCACATGGGCTAATCTTCCTGGGTGATCTGCAGTGCTTTGACTCTAAAACTCTCCAACCTCTTACATAGTCATGGAACACTGTTGCTGGTAGCCCTCGTAGTGGGATTTCATATTTTCGGAGGAGGACCCTAACTATGGGGCCAGTTTGTGTGTGTGTGTCCATTCGTGCATGTTTATGTGTGTATGTGTGTGAGGCAGACTGCTTGTGGAACAAACCTGGCGAACAGCCCACTCAGGACATTTGACCCTGTGGATTTTCTCGCTCCTCCATGTGGTTTTCTGGAGCTGGAACTTTTCCTCTAGCAAGGACTAAAAGGCTCAAAAGGGTGGAAAAAACAATGTTTTCTTAAGGCTTCTGGACGCCAGGTTGCATAAAAGGTTCCACATGCGTTTGCATCAAACCTCGACTGTTGAGACCACAGGTTCTGTTTTTATTGCCGTAAAACTGACTACCTAAGAAAGTACATATACATATATTCCATTCGCCCTGATTCTTATAAATGTAAATGAACTGCGAAATCAGGTTTACTCCCAAAAGAAAAACAGAGAACTAAATGTATCTTGCATGTGCATATGCGTGTACGCTTGAGTGCAGAGGTGCATGTGTGCATTTGTGTTTGTGCATAGGTGTACATCCTGTGTGTTCATCTGCGTCTGTATGGCTGTGAAAGCACCTGAAGACTCAGAGACAAACGTTCAGAAATTAACCATTTATAAGGCAGTTTCCTCACCATTTATTAATCAGACTTAATTGACTTGTAAATAGTTTAAAGGGACCATAATTAAACACCTTATGAATGATTTATTAATACATAAAGTTCTTTACAAATGTTTACAAATGTGGGAGTAACGATGTCTTATTGATGGTTAATGACTGCATGTTATTATAAAGATGACCTGATAGCCTTTGCATTATAAGTTGCAGTGATAAAACACATCCCAATGGAAGGCCTCCCTTGTTTAGCAATGCTGCCTCCATACTTCCCCCTTTGGTCTTATGAGGTGGTGCTGTGGGACACAGGAGACTTTCTCTGTTCTCTAGCCCCTCTTTACCCACTCTCCCACTATCATCTCTCCCTCTATCCTCTCCCCTTGTCTGATAACAGTCATTGTAGGTTTCTCACTCCACAGCCTTTCAGAGAGGGGAAAGGAGAACACAGGCCACTCTGAACCCTGAAAACAGCACTATTTTAATCAGCTGTGTTAAAATAAAGCCCATGAAGATTCCTGTAGCATGAAAGGAGCCTCTATCACATACAACCTTTTATCTGACTATAGCTTTACATGAAGTCAAATGCCAAATTAATTACATTGAAAATACATTGAATAATTTTAAATGTGTAGGCTATTTATAAATGTAGCTTTACTTTAATATCTTTAATTTGGTCACTGTATCACGTAAAATATTACACATAAACATAAAATAAAAATACCACAAAAATGTAGCTGGAATAACTATACAATATTTTCTTGTGATCAAGTGAATACTCTGGGAAAGTTACATTATTACACAACAGCGCACACATGTACCCACCAATGGTACATACACCCACAAATGGTACATACACCCAGCAATGCCACATACACCCACCAATGTCGCATGTACCCACCAATGCCACATACACCCAGTAATGGCGCATACACCTAGGCATGACTCATACACCCACCAATGGCACATACACCCAGGAATGGTGCATACACCCAGTAATGGTGCATACACCTAGGCATGACTCATACACCCACCAATGGCACATGTACCCACCAATGGCACATACACCCAGTAATGGCGCATACACCTAGGCATGACCTCATACACCCACCAATGGCACATACACCCAGGAATGGCGCATACACCCAGTAATGACGCATACACCCAGCAATGGCACATGTACTCAGCAATGGTACATACACCAATGGCACAAACACCCAGCAATGTCACATACACCCAGCAATGGCACATACACCCAGGAATGGCGCATACACCCAGTAATGACGCATACACCCAGTAATGGCGCATACACCTAGGCATGACTCATACACCCACCAATGGCACATAGGAACCACCCAGTAATGACGCATACACCCAGCAATGGCACATGTACTCAGCAATGGTACATACACAATGGCACAAACACCCAGCAATGTCACATACACCCAGCAATGGCACATACACCCATACACCCAATGTCACATACACCCAGCAATGGCACATACACCCAGCAATGGCACATACACCCAGTAATGGCGCATACACCCAGTAATGGCGCATACACCCATCAATGACGCATACACCCAGTAATGGCGCATACACCCACCAATGGCGCATACACCCACCAATGGCACATACACCCAGGAATGGCGCATACACCCAGTAATGACGCATACACCCACCAATGGCACATACACCCAGGAATGGTACATACACCCAATGTCACATACACCCAGCAATGGTACAAACATTACACCCACCAATGGCGCATACACCCACCATGGCAGATACACCCAGCAATGGCGCATACACCCAGTAATGACGCATACACCCAGTAATGGCACATACACCAATGGCACATACACCCAGAAATGGCGCATACACCCAGTAATGAGGCATACACCCAGCAATGGCACATGTACTCAGCAATGGTACATACACCAATGTCACATACACCCAGCAATGTCACATACACCCAGCAATGGCACATGTACTCAGCAATGGTACATACACCAATGTCACATACACCCAGCAATGTCACATACACCCAGCAATGGCACATACACCCAGCAATGTCACATACACCCACCAAAGTCACATACACCCAGCAATGGCACAAACACCCACCAATGTCACTTGAACCCACCAATGTCACATGAACCCACCAATAGTACATGTATCCACCAATAGCACATACACACACCAATGTCACTTGAACCCACCAATGTCACTTGAACCCACCAATGTCACATGAACCCACCAATAGTACATGTATCCACCAATAGCACATACACACACCAATGTCAAATGTACCCACCAATGTCACATGGCCAGCAATCACTGGACAAATGAGAGTGCATGGAGGCCTAAGGCGGTGAAGTGTGCCCCAATGACAGTTAAACTTCTCTGGGATCGGTGTCCCTTCCACGGGATGGTTGAGCTAACATAGGCTAATTTGATTAGCATGAAAAGTTAATAATAAACAAATTAGGCACATTTGTGTGATATTATATAAAAGTGTCTGAGACTCCAAGCTCTGTTTGCTGCTACCATGGAGGTGGTCTACCGTGACTGGCAGGAAATGGCATGTAAACACTTTTACCACATTCCACACGCTATAAAGAAACCCCCACAGAATGGACACTAAGTTTGTGGTAGTGAACGAGGGGCATTAGCTGTAGGGGAGAGGACCAGTGTGGGGAAAGAATGGGTCAGGCCATGTGCAGTGTTATCAAACAGAAAACTTTAAGTATGGTTGTTATTCTGTGCTTCCATGTTGGATATATTCCACTCTGGAATGGGGCTCTTCCCTCATGAACTGTACAATGCATGCTGGGAACCTCTGTTCACCGGGTATGATTTTCCATCATGCTTTATGAGCATGGGGGATCAAATCTGTTTGCTCTTGGTCAAGAATGCAATTAGCAGACACACACTCAGTGATTAACGTTAGCATATCACCAGCCGTCAACCATAGGCAAACATGTTTTCCCACTGAACTGATAGGAATGGAATGTCAAATAATGAGCACGGTCACCAGTTAATAACACTTCCTGGAAAGGCATTATACAAGGTGTTCAAAGTTCACACATATTGCTTTTTCCATCTAGATGGTAGAGATTGTAGTAGTCTAGTAGATACTGAGACTGATTTGCATCATAGTAGAAATATCAGAGTGTGTGTGTGTGTGTGTGTGTGTGTGTGTGTGTGTGTGTGTGTGTGTGTGTGTGTGTGCGCGTGCATGCGCAAGCGCGCGTGCGTGCGTGTCCATGTTACTCATGTAAATGTGTACCGGTGCCTTGCATGGCTGTCTTTCACCCTGATTCACTCCACCCCAGTACCCATCCCTGTCCTCCAGGAGTCCTCCTGTCCATCACAGTACCACCACTCCACTCTGCCCCCAGACAAACAAAGACCCAGGCAGGGCCAGTAGATGCCAGTGCTGGTTCTCACAGCCACAGCCATCCCCAGATAGCATCTCAGTCCCTCCCATCCCAGCTTGCACACATTCACCAGGACCCAGCCACACAGATAGGGTTGCAAATGAGTGCTTCTGTGAGTTCCGAGCCTGGGGAGGGACAGGGAGGTTTCAGGGTGGGATACTGGGACACTGGATGGGAGCCCTGCATGGACATCACCCCCAGTGGACTAGCCCTTGTTCTCCACCATTAATTGATCGATACCTGATATTTGGACTGCGATTCAGGGGCAACTCTCTGGGGCTGGAGACCACTCTCACTGATATGTGTGGGAACTGAGTGGGGGGCCACAGAGGTCCACCTGCTGAATGGCTGTTGGGCCCTATTCCTCTGCACCCTCAGCATTGTCAAGGGTTTCTATTCCGTTTCTCTTCTCAGATGAGCCACACAGTGAAGCGCTACCAAAGTGGGCTATTTGTCAGGGGGAGACTATTGAAAGGGGTGACATTGGAAGGAGGGAGGCAGGGGGAGGGAGGGAGGGAAGCAAGTGGCCGACATAGAGCCTAAAGTTCTCTCACAGCATTGAGGGTAGAGTGGTGATGTCATACAGAGGTAGAAGTTGTGGTTTTGTGTATTTGATTTAGGGACCTTTCAGATTTGGTCTATGACATATTTTCATGTGGCAAGCATGCTATTACACATGTACCCAATGTAATGACAGCAGATATGATTCATTCTCATTAGAAATTCACCAGTTACATTATAAAGGTTCACATGGCCGCGGGGCCAGACGGATTACCAAGATGTGTACTCAGAGCATGCGCCGACCAACTAGCAAGTGTCTTCACTGACATTTTCAACCTCTCCCTGACCGAGTCTGTAATACCTACATGTTTCAAGCAGACCACCATAGTCCCTGTGCCCAAGAAAGCAAAGGTAACCTGCCTAAATGATTATCACTATCACGTCGGTAGCCATGAAGTGCTTTGAAAGGCTGGTCATTGCTCACATCAACACCATCATCCCAGAAACCCTAGACCCACTCCAAATCGCATACCACCCTAACAGATCCACAGATGATACAATCTCAATCGCACTCCACACTGCCCTTTCCCACCTGGACAAAAGGAACACCTATGTGAGAATGCTTTTCATAGACTGCAGCTCAGCGTTCAACACCATAGTACCAACAAAGCTCATCACTAAGCTAATGACTTTAGGACTAAACACCTCCCTCTGGACTTCCTGACGGGCCGCCTCCAGGAGGCAAGGGAGGCAACTACACATCTGCCATGCTGACCCTCAACACTGCCCTCAGGGGTGTGTGCTTAGTCCCGTCCTGTACTCCCTGTTCACCCACCACTGCGTGGCCAGACACGACTCCAACATCCTCATTAAGTTTGCTGACGACACACCAGTGGTAGGCCTGATCACCGACAACGATGACCCAGCATATAGGGAGGAGGTCAGAGACCTGGCAGTGTGGTGTCAGGACAACAACCTCTCCCTCAATGTGAGCAACACAAAGCAGCTGATTGTGGACTACAGAAAAAGGAGGGCCAAACAGGCCCCCATTAAAGTGACTGGGCTGTAGTGGAACGGGTCGAGAGCTTCAGGTTCCTTGGTGTCTACATCACCAATGAATTATCATGGTCCAAATACACCAAGGCAGTCGTTAAGAGAGCACGACAACACCTTTTCCCCCCTCAGGAGACTGAAAAGATTTGGCATGGATCCCCAGATCCTCAAAAGGTTCTACTCTGCACCATCAAGAGGATCCTGACTGGTTGCAACACCACCTGGTATGGCAACTGCTCAGCATCTGACCGTAAGGCACTACAGAGGATAGTGCGTACAGCCCAGTAGATCACTGGGGCCAAGCTTCCTGCCACCCAGGACCTATATACTAGGCGGTGTCAGAGGAAGGCCCAAAACATTGTCAAATACGCCAGTCACCCACGTCATAGATTGTTCTCTCTGCTACCGCACGGCAAGCGGTGTACAAATTACCTCAACTAACCTGTACCCCGCACATTGACTCGGTACCGGCACCCCTGTATATAGCCTGTATATAGTTGTTATATTATTGTGTTATTTTTTTATTTACATTTTTACCTTAGTTACACATATTTTGTTTAAAAAATATTTTTTTATATACCTTTATTATTTTTAATTGGGGTGGATTTCAGACACTTAAAATTGATCCATCCAGTTTGATTTATATTTGTAACTCTGCTATTTCCAATATGTTGTACAGATTTTACAGATTTCTCCCGTGAAGATTTCCATCATTTGTAATTGTTGCATCATTTTCAATCCCTCATATTGTTTTCCATCAATGTAATTGTCCCACCCTCAGCTTCCATTCTAATAAACACCCTACCCATCTATCATTTTCAACATCATATATTTTGGTTTTCTTTTAGTCCTTCATATCCATCCAGTTTGATTTATATTTGTAATGCTTCAAGTACTGAATTGATTGAAAATCTTAAAAATATCAATTTTTCTCTCAACAATAATTATTATAGTATTGATTGATTGTCTATGGCTTTTCAAATCACCAAGTATTGCTATCTGCAGAGTTAGTTATAGGCAAATGTTGCAATTCTTCAGCCATTCCTGGACCTGTGACCAAAAATGAGCCACATATGGACAATACCAAAATAAATTATCTATCTAATGACTCACAGCAGAATCTGCAGAGCTGGGAAGATTGTATCTCTTATATATAACATTCTATTGGTTGCAAGAATTCTGTACAGTCATTTAAATGTACAAATTTGAAGTTTTGAATCCGGTGTTGTTTTGCGTATCAAATCATAAACCCTGTGGCATGGATTGGTACATCGGAAATCTCTTCCCAACTATTTTGCAATTTATATGGCACAGCTGTCAGTTTTTGGTCCTTAAATGAAATTGGAATATGTTTTTATTTATCACACTTTTGAACAGACATTTCCATATGTCTGTGTTAGCTGCATGTGTGACGTAACTCCACCAGCCCTATTTATGATATTTTTTCGTTGTCACGCCCTGACCTTAGAGAGCCTTTTATGTCTCTATTTGGTTTGGTCAAGGTGTGATTTGGGTAGGCATTCTATGTTCTGTTTTCTATGTTTTGGTTTTCTATGTTTTGGCCAGGTATGGTTCTCAATCAGGGACAGCTGTCTATCGTTGTCTCTGATTGGGAAACACACTTAGGCAGCCTTTTTCCCTTTTCCCTATTTTGTGGGTAGTTATCTTTGTTAGAGGCACTATAGCCGTTTTTATTTTACCTTTATTTAACGAGGCAAGTCAGTTAAGAACAAATTCTTATTTTCAATGACGGCCTAGGAACAGTGGGTTAACTGCCTGTTCGGGATTCGAACTTGCAACCTTTCGGTTACTAGTCCAACGCTCTAACCACTAGGCTACGCTGCCGCCCCTAGTAAGCTTCACGGTCATTTCTTTGTTTCTTGTTTTGTTGGCGACATTTACACAAATAAAGGAAAATGTACGCTTACCACGCTGCACCTTGGTCCAGTCATTTCCACCAAGACGTCCATGACATTTGTTTTTTTAATCAATTAGTATATTTGAGTTTAACCACAATATTTGTTGTATTATTTGTTCTAGAGAACCTGTTTGTAATTAAGTTTAACTTGTGTATGACTGATGCCTTTAGTGAGAGGTCTAATGATTTAATATTTAATCATTTCTGCCCTCCGAATTCATATTCGTTATATAAATAGGCCCTTTTAATTTTATCTGGCTTGCCGTTCCAAATAAAATTGAATATTTTTTGTTCATATCATTTAAAAAGCAGGTCAATAGGTGTAGGCTAAACCATAAGCAAATAGGTAAACTGTGATATGACTAAAGAGTTCATCAGGGGGATTTTTACACAAATAGACAGGTATTTTCCTTTCTATGGTAGCAAGATCTTATCTATTTTTGCTAACTTTCTATTAAAACTTATTGGAGTGAGATGATGTATTTCAGGATATGTATACAGAGTATGTACACATCTCCGTCAGACCATTTAATTGGTAAACTACACGGTAATGTAAAACTTGCATTTTTTAGTGATCCAATACGCAATATAGTACGCTTATCAGAATTTGGTTTTAATCCAGAGAGTAAATATTTTATTAACTCTATTTCTTGCAGTGCATTGTTGGTTAAGGGCTTGTAAGTTAGAATTTCATAGTAAGGTCTACTACACCTGTTGCATTCGTCACATTTGACAAATACAATTTGATTTGATTTGATGTGTGTCACTATTACATCTAAATTATAACATACACAGTGAGTTCCAAAATTATTGGGACAGGGACGTATGTTTTGTGGATTGGGCTCTGTACTCCAGTACTTTTGGATTTGAAATGATACAACTGTCATCTTTCATTTGAGTATATTTTCGTCCATATCGGGTGAACCGTTTAGAAATTACTGCACTTTTTGTAAATATTCCCCCATTTTAGGGGACTAAAGGTATTGGGATTGTTTCACTTATATGTCAATTAAAGTAGTCAAACTTTGAGTATTTGGTCCCATATTCCTAAAACGCAATGATTACATCAAGCTTGTGAATCTACAAACTTGTTGGATGCATTAGCTGTTTATTTAAAATGTGTTTCAGACTATTTTGTGCCCAATAGAAATGAATGGTAAATAATGTATTGTGTCATTTTTGGAGTTACTTTTATTGTAAATAAGAATGTAATATTTTTCAAAACACTTCTACATTCATGTGGATGTTACCACGGTTACGGATAGTCCTGAATGAATTGTGAATAATGATGAGTGAGAAAGTTACAAATATCATACGTCCCAGAAAAACTAACCCCCTTGTTAATGTACGGTGAGCACTTAGCACGTCTTAGGGCTATGTTTCTGTACTTGTGTGTCTCTGACTTTCTCACTCATCATTATTCAGGCGAGACCATTGGGTTCTTATTGACTTCCCTGACCAAGGCCCTTCACCTCCCTGACCAAGGCCCTTCACCTCCCTGACCAAGGCCCTTCACCTCCCTGACCAAGGCCCTCCCTGACCAAGGCCCTTCACCTCCCTGACCAAGGCCCTTCACCTCCCTGACCAAGGCCCTTCACCTCCCTGACCAAGGCCCTTCCCCAATCCTGTCTCGGAGCTCTACGGACAATTCCTTCGATATCATGGCTTGGTTTTTGTTCTGACATGCACTTTCAACTGTGGACCTTATATAGACAGGTGTGTGCCTTTCCAAATCATGTCCAATCAATTGAATTTAACACAGGTGGACTCCAATCAAGTTGTAGAAACATCTCAAGGATGATCAATGGAAACAGGATGCACCTGAACTCAAGTCTCATAGCAAAGGGCCTGAATACTTATGTAAATTAGGTATTTCTGTTTCGTATTTTTATAAATGTGCAGTATTTTCTAAAAACCTGTTTTCGCTTTGTCATTATGGGGTATTGTGTAGATTAATGGGGGAAATTATTTCATCCATTTTAGAATAAAAGGCTGTAATTTAATGAAATGTGGAAAAAGTCATGGGGTCTGAATACTTTCCGAATGCACTGTAAGTGAATTATATATACAAAAAGTTCTGTGATTTCTCAACAATTCACCCAATAAGGAGGAAAATACCCTCAAATTAAAGATGACAGTCTTTTGACTTTTTACCTCATAGTCATTGTATAATTTCAAATCCAAAGTGCTGAATTAAAGAGCCAAGACAACAACAAATGTATCACTGTCTCAATACTTTTGGAGCTGACTGTAACTGTTGTTCCTGTTTCCAACAGCCACAAGTTAACGGTGCAGAAGAACAAAGACATAAAGACGGTTTTCACCAGTACAAATAGTGTCACAAACCCACAATTACACTTAATGACTGAACAATGTCATCTGGACTGCTGGCTGGCCTTTGACCCTTGGTTTATTAGGAGCTTTAATGATGAACATAACTCTGTCGGCAGGGGAGGACTGGGGACTTAAGGCTCAGGGGTGGGAGGAGGACAGGTGCCCATCATGGTTTGGGTCAATTCCATTTTAATTCCAGCCAAGTCAGGAAGAACACTGCAATTCCCATTCCAATTCCAAAATCTTCTTATGGAAAAACATTGGATAGAATTTCAGTGTGCTTCCTGAATTGAAATGGAATTGACCCCAACCCTGGTGCCCACTAAGGTGTATGTCTCAATTGGGATGACAGCTTTACCAGGTCAAACGATTAGAAGCAGGTGCAATTGTGGGATTTGAACCCAGTCCCTGCTTGAGAAGGCAATGTCCTTCCAAGAAGGAATTCCTACTTGGGCTGAGGGTGATATTGATTTTAACTCACAGGTCGCGAGTGTGTCCTACAAAAGGACAATGTACTAGACAACAGTCACATTCAAGGAGTGATTGCTGTGGATTTCACAAAGCTAGTCACATTCAAGGAGTGATTGCTGTGGATTTCACAAAGCTACAGTCATTCACATAAAATGGATTGATTACTGTGGATTTCACAAAGCTACAATCACATTTAAGGAGCGATTGCTGCTCATTTCACAAAACGACAGTCACATTCAGGGAGCGATTGCTGTGGATTTCACAAAGCTACAGTCACATTCTAGGAGCATTTGCTGTAGATTTCACAAAGCTACAGTCATATTCACAGAGTGATTGCTGTGGATTTCACAAAGCTACAGTCACAATTCAGGAATGATTGCTGTGGATTTCACGAAGCTACAGTCATATTCACAGAGCAATTGCTGTGGATTTCACGAAGCTACAGTCATATTCACAGAGCGATTAGTGTGGATTTCACAAAACTGTTGGTTGCAGTCACTGTAAAGTTTCCAAATCCTAATATTGATATTACAAAAGGATGTTATAGTCTGTTGTAATGAGAATATTGTGTCATGGATCTTTTACAGGAAACAGAAGCACAGGTCCACAGGTCCACAGGTCCACATATTCCAGTTACTTATTGGCATGCACCCATTAAGAACACGACTGGAAAAAGTCTTCAATCCCCATGGATTGATGAGGAACTGAAATATTGTACGGTTGAGAGGGCAAAAGGAATGGCAAATAAGTCTGGCTGCACAACCCATTGTCAAACGTATTGCAAATAGAGAAATCAAGGGACTAAACTGAATAAAAAGAAGAAGAAACTACACTATGAAACAAAGATAAATGACACAAAGAATGATAGTAAAAACCTTTGGAGCACCTTAAATGACATTTTGGGAAAAAGGGCAAACTCAACTCCATCATTTATTGAACCAGATGGCTCATTCATCGTGAAACCAACTGATATTGCCAACTACTTTCATGATTTTTTCATTGGCAAGATTATCAAACTTAGGGATGCCATGCTAGTAAAAACGCTGACACTACACATCCAAGTATATCTGACCAAATAATGAAAGACAAGCATTGTGGAAGTGTGGAAGAGTTGAGAAAATGATTGGTGCCTATCAACAATGACAAGCCACCGGGGTCTGACAACTTGGATGGAAAATTATTGAGGATAATAGTGGACAATATTGCCACTCTTATTCGCCATTTGTTCAATTTAAGGCTACTAGAATGTGTGTGCCCCCAGGCTTGGATGGAAGCTAAAGTTATTCCAAATCAAATTCAAATTTACATTTACATTTTACATTTAAGTCATTTAGCAGACGCTCTTATCCAGAGCGACTTACAAATTGAATCAAATCAAATGCCCTCCTTACATCAGCTGATATCTCGAAGTGCTGTACAGAAACCCAGCCTAAATCCCCAAACAGCAACCCAAGAATAGAAAGCCCCCTTTACGGGATCAAATATCCAACCAATCAGCATGTTACCAACCCTTAGTAAACTTTTGGAAAAATTGTGTTTGACCAGATACAATGCTATTTTACAGTATTTTACAGTAAACAAATATTTTACAGTTAACAAACTTCCAGCATTCTTATAGAAGGACATTCAACAAAATATGATTGGTACAAAGATTGTGGGGGCTGTTTTGTAAGAATTGTGTGCAGATTTTGACATTATTGATCATAGTCTTCTGCTGAAAAAACATATGTGTTATGGATTTACACCCCTGCTACTGTATATTATGGATAAAGAGTCACCTGTCTAACAGAACACAGAGGGTGTTCTTTAATGGAAGCCTTTACAACATAATACAGGTAGAATCAGGAATTCCCCAGGGCAGCTGTCTAGGCCCATTACTTTTAAAAATCTTTACTAATGACATGCCACTGGCATTGAATAAAGACAGAGTTTCTATGTATGCAGATGACTCAACTCTATACATGTCAGCTATTACAGCGACTGAAATGACTGCGACTGAAATTACTTAACAAAGAGTTGCAGTTAGTTTCGGAGTGGGTGGCAAGGAATAAGTTAGTCCTAAATATTTCCAAAACTATAAGCATTGTATTTGGGACAAATCATTCACTAAACCATAAACCTAAAATCAAATCAAATCAAATCCAATTTTATTTGTCACATACACATGGTTAGAACATGGTTAGAACATGACTGGGAAAAGTCTTCAATCCCCATGGATTGATGAGGAACTGAAATAATAATAATAATAATAGAGAGGGTAAAATGAATGGCAACTAAATCTTGTAATAAATAATGTGGAAATTGAGCAAGTTGAGGTGTCTAAACTGCTTGGAGTAACCCTGGATTGTAAACTGTCATGGTCAAAACATATTGATACAACAGTAGCTAAGATGAGGAGGTATATCAATAATAAAGTGCTGCTCTGACAGCACTATCAACAAGGCAGGTCCTACAGGCCCTGGTTTTGTCGCACCTGGACCTACTGTTCAGTCGTGTGGTCAGGTGCCAAAAAATAAACTTATGAAAATTGCAATAAGCTCAGATCAGGGCAGCATGGCTGACCCTTAGATGTACACAGAGAGCTAATATTAATAATATGCATGTCAATCTCTCCTGGCTGAAAGTGGAGGAGAGATTGACTTCATCACTACTTTTATTTATGAGAGGTATTGACATGTTGAATGCACTGAGCTGTCTGTCTAAACTACTGGCACACAGCTCGGACACCCATGCATACCCTACAAGACATGCCACAGAGCATTCACAGTCTCCAAGTCCAGAACAGACTATGGGAGGCACACAGTACTACATAGAGCCATGACTACATGGAACTCTATTCCACATAAAGTAACTGACACAAGCAGTCAAATTAGATTTAAAACACAAATGAAAATACCCCTTATGGAACAACGGGGACTGTAAAGCAACACAAACATAGGCACAGACACACACACACACACATAACATGCACACTATACACACATGTACACATGGATTTTGAACTGTAGATATGTGGTAGTGGTGTAGGGGGCCAGAGGGCACACAGTGTGTTGTGGAATCTGTGAATGTATTTTTATGTTTTTAAAATTGTATCAACTGCCTTAATTTTTCTGGACACCAGGAAGAGTAACTGCTGCCTTGGCAACAGCTAATTGGGATCCATAATAAATACAAATACAAATATCATTAGATGGAACTGAGGTAACATTACACAGCAGTTGCTATGCAACTACAATGTTCTTACTGCAACTATGACTGTGTCATTACATTGTTAACTTAATAAGTGTTACCATTTTTCAAAGCAAGAAGATGCAATCTTCAACACCCAATATTCCTTCTCATATTGAAACAAATCAGCCAATTATAGTGAGGTATCAAACCTGCTACTTTAACCTTTACCTGTCCAACTCAGGTCATTGTTGTCATCGCTGCAGATCAGGCTGTGTGACTTTCTCTAATCCCTTCCTCCCCATGTCAACACAGTGTCAATCTCACAGGTCTCCTCTATAAGCCGGGGCTGTGGTCCACTGGTATGCCATGCATCATGCCCCAGCCATGATCTGAAGGAGGGGGTCGAGGGGGTGGAGTCAGAGAGATGGAGGACGAGGAGGAGTATGAAAACATCCATAATTAGCAGATTTAAATAAAGTCCACTTTCCAGCCATCTGGCTAGTGTTTGGGAGGGATAGGGGTGGAGGGATAGGGGTGGAGGGATAGCGGTGGAGGGATAGCGGTGGAGGGAAAAGGGGGCAGGAGGGGGTAAGCGGGGCTGCCTAAGAAGGCTAATAAAGCTGAGAGGTGAAACCACTTATTTTCATCCCAGTATCCTAGAAGTTGCTCCCCCAGGCAGGACAGGAGCCAAAAGAAGCTCAAGTTAAACCTGTCTCACTGGACTCCGGCATCAAAATGTAGAATACAATGTGCCATTCACCGATTAGAAAGAGAACGTGACCTCCCAGCAAACTTGTGCTGTCTCTCTTGTCGTGATGTGTGTTTTGTGTATATTTATTTTTTAAATCTCAGCTTCCGTCCCCTCAGGAGGCCTTTTGCTTCTTGGTTGCCTTTTTTGCTTTTTTTTGTCATTGTAGATAAGAATTTGTTCTTAACTGATTTGCCGAGTTCAAAGGAAGGTTAAATAAACAAAGTACAAAAACAGGGGACATCCAGGGTACGATGATGTTCCACGGACGTCCTAAAGACACATTTTTGTTTGCTGTGCTCTAAAACACATTATAGAACACAAACTTATAAAATGTGTCAAATACACAGATACTTCTCACTACATTATTTACCAGACTAGAGTATGGGGTGCCATATGAGTTGGGCACCCGAGTGGCGCAGCAGTCTAAGGCACAGACCCTGGTTCGATCTTGGGCTGTATCACAACCAGCCGTGATCCAGAGTCCAATAGAGCGGTGCACAATTGGCCCAGCGTCATCCGTGTTAGGGGAGGTTTGGCCGGGGTAGGCCGTCATCATAAAATAACAATTTGTACTCAACTTACCTAGTTACAGTTGAAGTCGGATGTTTACATACACTTAGGTTGGAGTCATTAAAACTCGTTTTTCAACCACTCCACAAATTTCTTGTTAATTAACAAACTATAGTTTTGGCAAGTTGGTTCGAGATCTACTTTGTGCAAGACACAAGTCATTTTTCCAACAATTGTTTACAGACAGATTATTTAACTGTATCACAATTCCAATGGGTCAGAAGTTTACATACACTAAGTTGAATGTGCCTTTAATAGCTTGGAAAATTCCATAAAATGAAGTCATGGCTTTAGAAGCTTCAGATAGGCATTTGAGTCAATTGGAGGTGTACCTGTGGGTGTATTTCAAGGCCTACCTTCAAACTCAGTGCCTCTTTGCTTGACATCATGAGAAAATCAAAAGAAATCAGCCAATACCTCAGAAACAAAAATTGTAGACCTCCACAAGTCTGGTTCATCCAAAAGCCTGAAGGTACCACGTTCATCTGTACAAACAATAGTACGCAAGTGTAAACACCATGGGTCCACGCAGCCGTCATACCGCTCAGGAAGGAGACGCGTTCTGTCTCTTAGAGATGAACGTACTTTGGTTCGAAAAGGGCAAATCAATCCCAGAAGAACAGCAAAGGACCCTGTGAAGATGCTGGAGGAAACAGGTCCCAAGAGTGTCTTTATCGACAGTAAAACAAGTCCTATATCGACATAATCTGAAAGGCCGCTCAGTAAGGAAGAAGCCACTGCTCCAAAACCGCCACAAAAAGCCAGACTACGGTTTGCAACTGCACATGGGGACAAAGATTGTACTTTTTGGAGAAATGCCCTCTGGTCTGATGAAACAAAAATATAACGGTTTGGCCATAATGACCATCATAATGTTTGGAGGAAAAGGGAGAGGCTTGCAAGCCTAAGAACACCAACCCAACCGTGAAGCACGGGGTGGCACCATCATGTTGTGGGGGTGCTTTGCTGCAGGAGGGACTGGTGCACTTCTCAAAATAGATGGCTTCATGAGGCAGGAAAATGTGGATATATTGACGGAACATCTCAAGACATCAGTCAGGAAGTTAAAGCTTGGTCGCAAATGGGTCTTCCAAATGGACAATGACCCCAAGCATACTGCCAAAGTTGTGGCAAAATGGCTTAAGGACACCAGGGTCAAGGTATTGGAGTGGAAATCACAAAGCCCTGACCTCAATCCTATAGAAAGTTTGTGGGCAGAACTGAAAAAGCGTGTGCGAGCAAGGAGGCCTACAAACCTGACTCAGTTACACCAGCTCTGTCAGGAGGAATGGACCAGAATTCCCCCAACTTATTGTGGGAAGCTTGTGGAAGGCTACCTGAAACGTTTGACCCAAGTTAAACAATTTAAAAACAATGCTACCAAATACTAATTGAGTTTATGTAAACTTCTGACCCACTGGTAATGTGATGAAAGAAATAAAATCTGAAATAAATCATTCTCTCTACTATTATTCTGACATTTCACATTCTTAAAATAAATAGGTGATCCTAACTGACTTAAGACAGTGCATTTTTACTTGGTTTAAATGTCAGGAATTGTGAAAAACTGAGTTTAAATGTATTTGGCTAAGGTGTATGTAAACTTCTCCGACTTCAACTCTATATAAAGGTTAAATAAAGAAATAAAATAAAACATTATTTGTCCCTCCTGAAACTGTAGAATATGGATCCACAGTCGCTGACGTGCATCACACCACCCTAAGAATAGACTGTGGATCTACAGTTGCTGACGTGCATCACACCACCCCATGAATAAACTGTGGATCTATAGTGGCTGACGTGCATCACACCACCCTTAGAATAGACTGTGGATCTACAGTTGCTGACGAGCATCACACCACCCCATGAATAAACTGTGGATCTGCAGTCTTTGAGGTGCATCACACCACCCTGGGAAAAGACTGTGGATCTGCAGTCTTTGAGGTGCACCACACCACCCTGGGAAAAGACTGTGGATCTGCAGTCTTTGAGGTGCATCACAGCACCCTGGGAAAAGACTGTGGAAAAGACTGGGAAAAGACTGTGGATCTGCAGTCTTTGAGGTGCATCACACCACCCTGGGAAAGAGACTGCAGTCTTTGAGGGATCTGTAGTCTTTGAGGTGCATCACACCACCCTGGGAAAAGACTGTGGATCTGCAGTCTTTGAGGTGCATCACACCACCCTGGGAAAAGAGATCTGCAGTCTTGAGGTGCATCACACCACCCTGGGAAAAGACTGTGGATCTGCAGTCTTTGAGGTGCATCAAACCATGGGAAAAGACTGTGGATCTACAGTCTTTGAGGTGCATCACACCACCCTGGGAAAAGACTGTGGATCTGCAGTCTTTGAGGTGCATCACACCACCCTGGGAAAAGACTGTGGATCTGCAGTCTTTGAGGTGCATCACACCATGGGAAAAGACTGTGGATCTGCAGTCTTTGAGGTGCATCACAGCACCCTGGGAAAAGACTGTGGATCTGCAGTCTTTGAGGTGCATCACACCACCCTGGGAAAAGACTGTGGATCTGCAGTCTTTGAGGTGCATCACACCACCCTGGGAAAAGACTGTGGATCTGCAGTCTTTGAGGTGCATCACACCATGGGAAAAGACTGTGGATCTGCAGTCTTTGAGGTGCATCACACCACCCTGGGAAAAGACTGTGGATCTACAGTCGCTGACGTGCATCACACCTCCCCTGGGAAAAGACTGTGGATCTGCAGTCTTTGAGGTGCATCACACCACCCTGGGAAAAGACTGTGGATCTGCAGTCTTTGAGGTGCATCACACCACCCTGAGAAAAGACTGTGGATCTACAGTTGCTGACGTGCATCACACCACCATGGGAAAAGACTGTGGATCTGCAGTCTTTGAGGTGCATCACACCACCCTGGGAAAAGACTGTGGATCTGCAGTCTTTGAGGTGCATCACACCACCCTGGGAAAAGACTGTGGATCTGCAGTCTTTGAGGTGCATCACACCACCCTGGGAAAGACTGTGGATCTGCAGTCTTTGAGGTGCATCACACCACCCTGGGAAAAGACTGTGGATCTACAGTCTTTGAGGTGCATCACACCACCCTGGGAAAAGACTGTGGATCTACAGTCGCTGACGTGCATCACACCACCCTGGGGAAAAGACTGTGGATCTGCAGTCTTTGAGGTGCATCACACCACCCTGCGAAAAATACTGTGGATCTGCAGATGCTGACGTGCATCACACCACCCTGGGAAAAGACTGTGGATCTGCAGTCTTTGAGGTGCATCACACCACCCTGGGAAAAGACTGTGGATCTACAGTTGCTGACGTGCATCACACCACCTGGGAAAAGACTGTGGGATCTGCAGTCTGTGAGGTGCATCACACCACCCTGGGAAAAGACTGTGGATCTGCAGTCTTTGAGGTGCATCACACCACCCTGGGAAAAGACTGTGGATCTGCAGTCTTTGAGGTGCATCACACCACCCTGGGAAAAGACTGTGGATCTACAGTCTTTGAGGTGCATCACACCAAACTGGGAAAAGACTGTGGATCTACAGTCTTTGGACGTGCATCACACCACCCTGGGAAAAGACTGTGGATCTGCAGTCTTTGAGGTGCATCACACCACCCTGGGAAAAGACTGTGGATCTACAGTCTTTGAGGTGCATCACACCACCCTGGGAAAAGACTGTGGATCTGCAGTCTTTGAGGTGCATCACACCACCCTGGGAAAATACTGTGGATCTGCAGATGCCGACGTGCATCACATCACCCTGGGAAAAGACTGTGGATCTACAGTCTTTGAGGTGCATCACACCACCCTGGGAAAAGACTGTGGATCTACAGTCTTTGAGGTGTATCACACCACCCTGGGAAAAGACTGTGGATCTACAGTCTTTGAGGTGCATCACACCCTGGGAAAAGACTGTGGATCTACAGTCTTTGAGGTGCATCACACCACCCTGGGAAAAGACTGTGGATCTACAGTCTTTGAGGTGCATCACACCACCCTGGGAAAAGACTCTGGATCTACAGTCTTTGAGGTGCATCACACCACCCTGGGAAAAGACTGTGGATCTAAAGTCTTTGAGTTGCATCACACCACCCTGGGAAAAGACTGTGGATCTACAGTCTTTGAGGTGCATCACACCACCCTGGGAAAAGACTGTGGATCTACAGTCTTTGAGGTGCATCACACCACCCTGGGAAAAGACTGTGGATCTACAGTCTTTGGAGGTGCATCACACCACCCTGGGAAAAGACTGTGGATCTACAGTCTTTGAGGTGCATCACACCACCCTGGGAAAAGACTGTGGATCTACAGTCTTTGAGGTGCATCACACCACCCTGGGAAAAGACTGTGGATCTACAGTCTTTGAGGTGCATCACACCACCCTGGGAAAAGACTGTGGATCTACAGTCTTTGAGGTGCATCACACCACCCTGGGAAAAGACTGTGGATCTACAGTCTTTGAGGTGCATCACACCACCCTGGGAAAAGACTGTGGATCTACAGTCTTTGAGGTGCATCACACCACCTTGAGAAAAGACTGTGGATCTACAGTTGCTGACGTGCATCACACCACCCTGGGAAAAGACTGTGGATCTGAAGTCTTTGAGGTGCATCACACCACCCTGGGAAAAGACTGTGGATCTGCAGTCTTTGAGGTGCATCACACCACCCTGGGAAAATACTGTGGATCTGCAGTCTTTGAGGTGCATCACACCACCCTGGGAAAAGACTGTGGATCTGCAGTCTTTGAGGTGCATCACACCACCCTGGGAAAAGACTGTGGATCTACAGTCTTTGAGGTGCATCACACCACCCTGGGAAAAGACTGTGGATCTACAGTCGCTGACGTGCATCACACCACCCTGGGAAAAGACTGTGGATCTGCAGTCTTTGGAGGTGCATCACACCACCCTGCGAAAATACTGTCGATCTGCAGATGCTGACGTGCATCACACCACCCTGGGAAAAGACTGTGGATCTGCAGTCTTTGAGGTGCATCACACCACCCTGGGAAAAGACTGTGGATCTGCAGTCTTTGAGGTGCATCACACCACCCTGGGAAAAGACTGTGGATCTACAGTTGCTGACGTGCATCACACCACCCTGGGAAAAGACTGTGGATCTGCAGTCTTTGAGGTGCATCACACCACCCTGGGAAAAGACTGTGGATCTGCAGTCTTTGAGGTGTATCACACCACCCTGGGAAAAGACTGTGGATCTGCAGTCTTTGAGGTGCATCACACCACCCTGGGAAAAGACTGTGGATCTACAGTCTTTGAGGTGCATCACACCACCCTGGGAAAAGACTGTGGATCTACAGTCTTTGAGGTGCATCACACCCTGGGAAAAGACTGTGGATCTACAGTCTTTGAGGTGCATCACACCACCCTGGGAAAAGACTGTGGATCTACAGTCTTTGAGGTGCATCACACCACCCTGGGAAAAGACTCTGGATCTACAGTCTTTGAGGTGCATCACACCACCCTGGGAAAAGACTGTGGATCTACAGTATTTGAGGTGCATCACACCACCCTGGGAAAAGACTGTGGATCTACAGTCTTTGAGGCATCACACCACCCTGGGAAAAGACTGTGGATCTACAGTCTTTGAGGTGCATCACACCACCTGGGAAAAGACTGTGGATCTACAGTCTTTGAGGTGCATCACACCACCCTGGGAAAAGACTGTATATCTACAGTCTTTGAGGTGCATCACACCACCCTGGGAAAAGACTGTGGATCTACAGTCTTTGAGGTGCATCACACCACCCTGGGAAAAGACTGTGGATCTACAGTCTTTGAGGTGCATCACACCACCCTGGGAAAAGACTCTGGATCTACAGTCTTTGAGGTGCATCACACCACCCTGGGAAAAGACTGTGGATCTGCAGTCTTTGAGGTGCATCACACCACCCTGGGAAAATACTGTGGATCTGCAGATGCTGACGTGCATCACACCACCCTGGGAAAAGACTGTGGATCTGCAGTCTTTGAGGTGCATCACACCACCCTGGGAAAAGACTGTGGATCTACAGTTGCTGACGTGCATCACACCACCCTGGGAAAAGACTGTGGATCTGCAGTCTTTGAGGTGCATCACACCACCCTGGGAAAAGACTGTGGATCTGCAGTCTTTGAGGTGTATCACACCACCCTGGGAAAAGACTGTGGATCTGCAGTCTTTGAGGTGCATCACACCACCCTGGGAAAAGACTGTGGATCTACAGTCTTTGAGGTGCATCACACCACCCTGGGAAAAGACTGTGGATCTACAGTCGCTGACGTGCATCACACCACCCTGGGAAAAGACTGTGGATCTGCAGTCTTTGAGGTGCATCACACCACCCTGCGAAAATACTGTGGATCTGCAGATGCCGACGTGCATCACATCACACCCTGGGAAAAGACTGTGGATCTACAGTCTTTGAGGTGCATCACACCACCCTGGGAAAAGACTGTGGATCTACAGTCTTTGAGGTGTATCACACCACCCTGGGAAAAGACTGTGGATCTACAGTCTTTGAGGTGCATCACACCCTGGGAAAAGACTGTGGATCTACAGTCTTTGAGGTGCATCACACCACCCTGGGAAAAGACTGTGGATCTACAGTCTTTGAGGTGCATCACACCACCCTGGGAAAAGACTCTGGATCTACAGTCTTTGAGGTGCATCACACCACCCTGGGAAAAGACTGTGGATCTAAAGTCTTTTGAGTTGCATCACACCACCCTGGGAAAAGACTGTGGATCTGCAGTCTTTGAGGTGCATCACACCACCCTGGGAAAAGACTGTGGATCTACAGTCTTTGAGGTGCATCACACCACCCTGGGAAAAGACTGTGGATCTACAGTCTTTGAGGTGCATCACACCACCCTAGGAAAAGACTGTGGATCTACAGTCTTTGAGGTGCATCACACCACCCTGGGAAAAGACTGTGGATCTACAGTCTTTGAGGTGCATCACACCACCCTGGGAAAAGACTGTGGATCTACAGTCTTTGAGGTGCATCACACCACCCTGGGAAAAGACTGTGGATCTACAGTCTTTGAGGTGCATCACACCACCTTGAGAAAAGACTGTGGATCTACAGTTGCTGACGTGCATCACACCACCCTGGGAAAAGACTGTGGATCTGAAGTCTTTGAGGTGCATCACACCACCCTGGGAAAAGACTGTGGATCTGCAGTCTTTGAGGTGCATCACACCACCCTGGGAAAATACTGTGGATCTGCAGTCTTTGAGGTGCATCACACCACCCTGGGAAAAGACTGTGGATCTGCAGTCTTTGAGGTGCATCACACCACCCTGGGAAAAGACTGTGGATCTACAGTCTTTGAGGTGCATCACACCACCCTGGGAAAAGACTGTGGATCTACAGTCGCTGACGTGCATCACACCACCCTGGGAAAAGACTGTGGATCTGCAGTCTTTGAGGTGCATCACACCACCCTGCGAAAATACTGTCGATCTGCAGATGCTGACGTGCATCACACCACCCTGGGAAAAGACTGTGGATCTGCAGTCTTTGAGGTGCATCACACCACCCTGGGAAAAGACTGTGGATCTGCAGTCTTTGAGGTGTATCACACCACCCTGGGGAAAAGACTGTGGATCTGCAGTCTTTGAGGTGCATCACACCACCCTGGGAAAAGACTGTGGATCTACAGTCTTTGAGGTGCATCACACCACCCTGGGAAAAGACTGTGGATCTACAGTCTTTGAGGTGCATCACACCCTGGGAAAAGACTGTGGATCTACAGTCTTTGAGGTGCATCACACCACCCTGGGAAAAGACTGTGGATCTACAGTCTTTGAGGTGCATCACACCACCCTGGGAAAAGACTGTGGATCTACAGTCTTTGAGGTGCATCACACCACCCTGGGAAAAGACTGTGGATCTACAGTCTTTGAGGTGCATCACACCACCCTGGGAAAAGACTGTGGATCTACAGTCTTTGAGGTGCATCACACCACCCTGGGAAAAGACTGTGGATCTACAGTCTTTGAGGTGCATCACACCACCCTGGGAAAAGACTGTGGATCTACAGTCTTTGAGGTGCATCACACCACCCTGGGAAAAGACTGTATATCTACAGTCTTTGAGGTGCATCACACCACCCTGGGAAAAGACTGTGGATCTACAGTCTTTGAGGTGCATCACACCACCCTGGGAAAAGACTGTGGATCTACAGTCTTTGAGGTGCATCACACCACCTGGGAAAAGACTGTGGATCTACAGTCTTTGAGGTGCATCACACCACCCTGGGAAAAGACTGTGGATCTACAGTCTTTGAGGTGCATCACACCACCCTGGGAAAAGACTGTGGATCTACAGTCTTTGAGGTGCATCACACCACCCTGGGAAAAGACTGTGGATCTGCCGTCTTTGAGGTGCATCACACCACCCTGGGAAAAGACTGTGGATCTGCAGTCTTTGAGGTGCATCACACCATGGGAAAAGACTGTGGATCTCAGTCTTTGAGGTGCATCACACCACCCTGGGAAAAGACTGTGGATCTACAGTCTTGACGGCATCACACCACCCTGGGAAAAGACTGTGGATCTGCAGTCTTTGAGGTGCATCACACCACCCTGGGAAAGACTGTGGATCTGCAGTCTTTGAGGTGCATCACACCACCTTGAGAAAAGACTGTGGATCTACAGTTGCTGACGTGCATCACACCACCCTGGGAAAGACTGTGGATCTGCAGTCTTTGAGGTGCATCACACCACCCTGGGAAAAGACTGTGGATCTGCAGTCTTTGAGGTGCATCACACCACCCTGGGAAAAGACTGTGGATCTGCAGTCTTTGAGGTGCATCACACCACCCTGGGAAAAGACTGTGGATCTGCAGTCTTTGAGGTGCATCACACCACCCTGGGAAAAGACTGTGGATCTACAGTCTTTGAGGTGCATCACACCACCCTGGGAAAAGACTGTGGATCTACAGTCTTTGAGGTGCATCACACCACCCTGGGAAAAGACTGTGGATCTACAGTCTTTGAGGTGCATCACACCACCCTGGGAAAAGACTGTGGATCTACAGTCTTTGAGGTGCATCACACCACCCTGGAAAAGACTGTGGATCTGCAGTCTTTGAGGTGCATCACACCATGGGAAAAGACTGTGGATCTACAGTCTTTGAGGTGCATCACACCACCCTGGGAAAAGACTGTGGATCTACAGTCTTTGACGTGCATCACACCACCCTGGGAAAAGACTGTGGATCTGCAGTCTTTGAGGTGCATCACACCACCCTGGGAAAAGACTGTGGATCTGCAGTCTTTGAGGTGCATCACACCACCTTGAGAAAAGACTGTGGATCTACAGTTGCTGACGTGCATCACACCACCCTGGGAAAAGACTGTGGATCTGCAGTCTTTGAGGTGCATCACACCACCCTGGGAAAAGACTGTGGATCTGCAGTCTTTGAGGTGCATCACACCACCCTGGGAAAAGACTGTGGATCTGCAGTCTTTGAGGTGCATCACACCACCCTGGGAAAAGACTGTGGATCTGCAGTCTTTGAGGTGCATCACACCACCCTGGGAAAAGACTGTGGATCTGCAGTCTTTGAGGTGCATCACACCACCCTGGGAAAAGACTGTGGATCTACAGTCGCTGACGTGCATCACACCACCCTGGGAAAAGACTGTGGATCTGCAGTCTTTGAGGTGCATCACACCACCCTGGGAAAAGACTGTGGATCTGCAGTCTTTGAGGTGCATCACACCACCTTGAGAAAAGACTGTGGATCTACAGTTGCTGACGTGCATCACACCACCCTGGGAAAAGACTGTGGATCTGCAGTCTTTGAGGTGCATCACACCACCCTGGGAAAGACTGTGGATCTGCAGTCTTTGAGGTGCATCACACCACCCTGGGAAAAGACTGTGGATCTGCAGTCTTTGAGGTGCATCACACCACCCTGGGAAAAGACTGTGGATCTGCAGTCTTTGAGGTGCATCACACCACCCTGGGAAAAGACTGTGGATCTACAGTCTTTGAGGTGCATCACACCACCCTGGGAAAAGACTGTGGATCTACAGTCGCTGACGTGCATCACACCACCCTGGGAAAAGACTGTGGATCTGCAGTCTTTGAGGTGCATCACACCACCCTGCGAAAATACTGTGGATCTGCAGATGCTGACGTGCATCACACCACCCTGGGAAAAGACTGTGGATCTGCAGTCTTTGAGGTGCATCACACCACCCTGGGAAAAGACTGTGGATCTACAGTTGCTGACGTGCATCACACCACCCTGGGAAAAGACTGTGGATCTGCAGTCTTTGAGGTGCATCACACCACCCTGGGAAAAGACTGTGGATCTGCAGTCTTTGAGGTGTATCACACCACCCTGGGAAAAGACTGTGGATCTGCAGTCTTTGAGGTGCATCACACCACCCTGGGAAAAGACTGTGGATCTACAGTCTTTGAGGTGCATCACACCACCCTGGGAAAAGACTGTGGATCTACAGTCTTTGAGGTGCATCACACCACCCTGGGAAAAGACTGTGGATCTGCAGTCTTTGAGGTGCATCACACCACCCTGCGAAAATACTGTGGATCTGCAGATGCCGACGTGCATCACATCACCCTGGGAAAAGACTGTGGATCTACAGTCTTTGAGGTGCATCACACCACCCTGGGAAAAGACTGTGGATCTACAGTCTTTGAGGTGTATCACACCACCCTGGGAAAAGACTGTGGATCTACAGTCTTTGAGGTGCATCACACCCTGGGAAAAGACTGTGGATCTACAGTCTTTGAGGTGCATCACACCACCCTGGGAAAAGACTGTGGATCTACAGTCTTTGAGGTGCATCACACCACCCTGGGAAAAGACTCTGGATCTACAGTCTTTGAGGTGCATCACACCACCCTGGGAAAAGACTGTGGATCTAAAGTCTTTGAGTTGCATCACACCACCCTGGGAAAAGACTGTGGATCTACAGTCTTTGAGGGTGCATCACACCACCCTGGGAAAAGACTGTGGATCTGCAGTCTTTGAGGTGCATCACACCACCCTGGGAAAAGACTGTGGATCTGCAGTCTTTGAGGTGCATCACACCACCCTGGGAAAAGACTGTGGATCTGCAGTCTTTGAGGTGCATCACACCACCCTGGGAAAAGACTGTGGATCTACAGTCTTTGAGGTGCATCACACCACCCTGGGAAAAGACTGTGGATCTACAGTCGCTGACGTGCATCACACCACCCTGGGAAAAGACTGTGGATCTGCAGTCTTTGAGGTGCATCACACCACCCTGCGAAAATACTGTGGATCTGCAGATGCTGACGTGCATCACACCACCCTGGGAAAAGACTGTGGATCTGCAGTCTTTGAGGTGCATCACACCACCCTGGGAAAAGACTGTGGATCTACAGTTGCTGACGTGCATCACACCACCCTGGGAAAGACTGTGGATCTGCAGTCTTTGAGGTGCATCACACCACCCTGGGAAAAGACTGTGGATCTGCAGTCTTTGAGGTGTATCACACCACCCTGGGAAAAGACTGTGGATCTGCAGTCTTTGAGGTGCATCACACCACCCTGGGAAAAGACTGTGGATCTACAATCTTTGAGGTGCATCACACCACCCTGGGAAAAGACTGTGGATCTACAGTCGCTGACGTGCATCACACCACCCTGGGAAAAGACTGTGGATCTGCAGTCTTTGAGGTGCATCACACCACCCTGCGAAAATACTGTGGATCTGCAGATGCCGACGTGCATCACATCACCTGGGAAAAGACTGTGGATCTACAGTCTTTGAGGTGCATCACACCACCCTGGGAAAAGACTGTGGATCTACAGTCTTTGAGGTGTATCACACCACCCTGGGAAAAGACTGTGGATCTACAGTCTTTGAGGTGCATCACACCCTGGGAAAAGACTGTGGATCTACAGTCTTTGAGGTGCATCACACCACCCTGGGAAAAGACTGTGGATCTACAGTCTTTGAGGTGCATCACACCTCCCTGGGAAAAGACTCTGGATCTACAGTCTTTGAGGTGCATCACACCACCCTGGGAAAAGACTGTGGATCTAAAGTCTTTGAGTTGCATCACACCACCCTGGGAAAAGACTGTGGATCTACAGTCTTTGAGGTGCATCACACCACCCTGGGAAAAGACTGTGGATCTACAGTCTTTGAGGTGCATCACACCACCCTGGGAAAAGACTGTGGATCTACAGTCTTTGAGGTGCATCACACCACCCTGGGAAAAGACTGTGGATCTACAGTCTTTGAGGTGCATCACACCACCCTGGGAAAAGACTGTGGATCTACAGTCTTTGAGGTGCATCACATCACCCTGGGAAAAGACTGTGGATCTACAGTCTTTGAGGTGCATCACACCACCCTGGGAAAAGACTGTGGATCTACAGTCTTTGAGGTGCATCACACCACCCTGGGAAAAGACTGTGGATCTACAGTCTTTGAGGTGCATCACACCACCCTGGGAAAAGACTGTGGATCTACAGTCTTTGAGGTGCATCACACCACCTTGAGAAAAGACTGTGGATCTACAGTTGCTGACGTGCATCACACCACCCTGGGAAAAGACTGTGGATCTGAAGTCTTTGAGGTGCATCACACCACCCTGGGAAAAGACTGTGGATCTGCAGTCTTTGAGGTGCATCACACCACCCTGGGAAAATACTGTGGATCTGCAGTCTTTGAGGTGCATCACACCACCCTGGGAAAATACTGTGGATCTGCAGTCTTTGAGGTGCATCACACCACCCTGGGAAAAGACTGTGGATCTACAGTCTTTGAGGTGCATCACACCACCCTGGGAAAAGACTGTGGATCTACAGTCGCTGACGTGCATCACACCACCCTGGGAAAAGACTGTGGATCTGCAGTCTTTGAGGGCATCACACCACCCTGCGAAAATACTGTCGATCTGCAGATGCTGACGTGCATCACACCACCCTGGGAAAAGACTGTGGATCTGCAGTCTTTGAGGTGCATCACACCACCCTGGGAAAAGACTGTGGATCTGCAGTCTTTGAGGTGCATCACACCACCCTGGGAAAAGACTGTGGATCTACAGTCTTTGAGGTGCATCACACCACCCTGGGAAAAGACTGTGGATCTACAGTCGCTGACGTGCATCACACCACCCTGGGAAAAGACTGTGGATCTGCAGTCTTTGAGGTGCATCACACCACCCTGCGAAAATACTGTGGATCTGCAGATGCCGACGTGCATCACATCACCCTGGGAAAAGACTGTGGATCTACAGTCTTTGAGGTGCATCACACCACCCTGGGAAAAGACTGTGGATCTACAGTCTTTGAGGTGTATCACACCACCCTGGGAAAAGACTGTGGATCTACAGTCTTTGAGGTGCATCACACCCTGGGAAAAGACTGTGGATCTACAGTCTTTGAGGTGCATCACACCACCCTGGGAAAAGACTGTGGATCTACAGTCTTTGAGGTGCATCACACCACCCTGGGAAAAGACTCTGGATCTACAGTCTTTGAGGTGCATCACACCACCCTGGGAAAAGACTGTGGATCTAAAGTCTTTGAGTTGCATCACACCACCCTGGGAAAAGACTGTGGATCTACAGTCTTTGAGGTGCATCACACCACCCTGGGAAAAGACTGTGGATCTACAGTCTTTGAGGTGCATCACACCACCCTGGGAAAAGACTGTGGATCTACAGTCTTTGAGGTGCATCACACCACCCTGGGAAAAGACTCTGGATCTACAGTCTTTGAGGTGCATCACACCACCCTGGGAAAAGACTGTGGATCTACAGTCTTTGAGGTGCATCACACCACCTTGAGAAAAGACTGTGGATCTACAGTTGCTGACGTGCATCACACCACCTGGGAAAAGACTGTGGATCTGAAGTCTTTGAGGTGCATCACACCACCCTGGGAAAAGACTGTGGATCTGCAGTCTTTGAGGTGCATCACACCACCCTGGGAAAATACTGTGGATCTGCAGTCTTTGAGGTGCATCACACCACCCTGGGAAAAGACTGTGGATCTGCAGTCTTTGAGGTGCATCACACCACCCTGGGAAAAGACTGTGGATCTACAGTCTTTGAGGTGCATCACACCACCCTGGGAAAAGACTGTGGATCTACAGTCGCTGACGTGCATCACACCACCCTGGGAAAAGACTGTGGATCTGCAGTCTTTGAGGTGCATCACACCACCCTGCGAAAATACTGTCGATCTGCAGATGCTGGCGTGCATCACACCACCCTGGGAAAAGACTGTGGATCTGCAGTCTTTGAGGTGCATCACACCACCCTGGGAAAAGACTGTGGATCTGCAGTCTTTGAGGTGCATCACACCACCCTGGGAAAAGACTGTGGATCTACAGTCTTTGAGGTGCATCACACCACCCTGGGAAAAGACTGTGGATCTGCAGTCTTTGAGGTGCATCACACCACCCTGGGAAAAGACTGTGGATCTGCAGTCTTTGAGGTGTATCACACCACCCTAGGAAAATACTGTGGATCTGCAGTCTTTGAGGTGCATCAACCACCCTGGGAAAAGACTGTGGATCTACAGTCTTTGAGGTGCATCACACCACCCTGGGAAAAGACTGTGGATCTACAGTCTTTGAGGTGCATCACACCACCCTGGGAAAAGACTGTGGATCTGCAGTCTTTGAGGTGCATCACACCACCCTGGGAAAAGACTGTGGATCTACAGTCTTTGAGGTGCATCACACCACCCTGGGAAAAGACTGTGGATCTACAGTCTTTGAGGTGCATCACACCACCCTGGGAAAAGACTGTGGATCTACAGTCTTTGAGGTGCATCACACCACCCTGGGAAAAGACTGTGGATCTACAGTATTTGAGGTGCATCACACCACCCTGGGAAAAGACTGTGGATCTACAGTCTTTGAGGTGCATCACACCACCCTGGGAAAAGACTGTGGATCTACAGTCTTTGAGGTGCATCACACCACCCTGGGAAAAGACTGTGGATCTACAGTCTTTGAGGTGCATCACACCACCCTGGGAAAAAGACTGTGGATCTACAGTCTTTGAGGTGCATCACACCACCCTGGGAAAAGACTGTGGATCTACAGTCTTTGAGGTGCATCACACCACCCTGGGAAAAGACTGTGGATCTACAGTCTTTGAGGTGCATCACACCACCCTGGGAAAAGACTGTGGATCTACAGTCTTTGAGGTGCATCACACCACCCTGGGAAAAGACTGTGGATCTACAGTCTTTGAGGTGCATCACACCACCCTGGGAAAAGACTGTGGATCTACAGTCTTTGAGGTGCATCACACCACCTTGAGAAAAGACTGTGGATCTACAGTTGCTGACGTGCATCACACCACCCTGGGAAAAGACTGTGGATCTGCAGTCTTTGAGGTGCATCACACCACCCTGGGAAAAGACTGTGGATCTGCAGTCTTTGAGGTGCATCACACCACCCTGGGAAAAGACTGTGGATCTGCAGTCTTTGAGGTGCATCACACCACCCTGGGAAAAGACTGTGGATCTGCAGTCTTTGAGGTGCATCACACCACCCTGGGAAAAGACTGTGGATCTACAGTCTTTGAGGTGCATCACACCACCCTGGGAAAAGACTGTGGATCTGCAGTCTTTGAGGTGCATCACACCACCTTGAGAAAAGACTGTGGATCTACAGTTGCTGACGTGCATCACACCACCCTGGGAAAAGACTGTGGATCTGAAGTCTTTGAGGTGCATCACACCACCCTGGGAAAAGACTGTGGATCTGCAGTCTTTGAGGTGCATCACACCACCCTGGGAAAATACTGTGGATCTGCAGTCTTTGAGGTGCATCACACCACCCTGGGAAAAGACTGTGGATCTGCAGTCTTTGAGGTGCATCACACCACCCTGGGAAAATAATGTGGATCTGCAGTCTTTGAGGTGCATCACACCACCCTGGGAAAAGACTGTGGATCTACAGTCGCTGACGTGCATCACACCACCCTGGGAAAAGACTGTGGATCTGCAGTCTTTGAGGTGCATCACACCACCCTGCGAAAATACTGTCGATCTGCAGATGCTGACGTGCATCACACCACCCTGGGAAAAGACTGTGGATCTGCAGTCTTTGAGGTGCATCACACCACCCTGGGAAAAGACTGTGGATCTGCAGTCTTTGAGGTGCATCACACCACCCTGGGAAAAGACTGTGGATCTACAGTTGCTGACGTGCATCACACCACCCTGGGAAAAGACTGTGGATCTGCAGTCTTTGAGGTGCATCACACCACCCTGGGAAAAGACTGTGGATCTGCAGTCTTTGAGGTGTATCACACCACCCTGGGAAAAGACTGTGGATCTGCAGTCTTTGAGGTGCATCACACCACCCTGGGAAAAGACTGTGGATCTACAGTCTTTGAGGTGCATCACACCACCCTGGGAAAAGACTGTGGATCTACAGTCTTTGAGGTGCATCACACCCTGGGAAAAGACTGTGGATCTACAGTCTTTGAGGTGCATCACACCACCCTGGGAAAAGACTGTGGATCTACAGTCTTTGAGGTGCATCACACTACCCTGGGAAAAGACTCTGGATCTACAGTCTTTGAGGTGCATCACACCACCCTGGGAAAAGACTGTGGATCTACAGTCTTTGAGGTGCATCACACCACCCTGGGAAAAGACTGTGGATCTACAGTCTTTGAGGTGCATCACACCACCCTGGGAAAAGACTGTGGATCTACAGTCTTTGAGGTGCATCACACCACCCTGGGAAAAGACTGTGGATCTACAGTCTTTGAGGTGCATCACACCACCCTGGGAAAAGACTGTATATCTACAGTCTTTGAGGTGCATCACACCACCCTGGGAAAAGACTGTGGATCTACAGTCTTTGAGGTGCATCACACCACCCTGGGAAAAGACTGTGGATCTACAGTCTTTGAGGTGCATCACACCACCCTGGGAAAAGACTGTGGATCTACAGTCTTTGAGGTGCATCACACCACCCTGGGAAAAGACTGTGGATCTACAGTCTTTGAGGTGCATCACACCACCCTGGGAAAAGACTGTGGATCTACAGTCTTTGAGGTGCATCACACCACCCTGGGAAAAGACTGTGGATCTACAGTCTTTGAGGTGCATCACACCACCCTGGGAAAGACTGTGGATCTACAGTATTTGAGGTGCATCACACCACCCTGGGAAAAGACTGTGGATCTACAGTCTTTGAGGTGCATCACACCACCCTGGGAAAAGACTGTGGATCTACAGTCTTTGAGGTGCATCACACCACCCTGGGAAAAGACTGTGGATCTACAGTCTTTGAGGTGCATCACACCACCCTGGGAAAAGACTGTGGATCTACAGTCTTTGAGGTGCATCACACCACCCTGGGAAAAGACTGTGGATCTACAGTCTTTGAGGTGCATCACACCACCCTGGGAAAAGACTGTGGATCTACAGTCTTTGAGGTGCATCACACCACCCTGGGAAAAGACTGTGGATCTACAGTCTTTGAGGTGCATCACACCACCCTGGGAAAAGACTGTGGATCTACAGTCTTTGAGGTGCATCACACCACCCTGGGAAAGACTGTGGATCTACAGTCTTTGAGGTGCATCACACCACCTTGAGAAAAGACTGTGGATCTACAGTTGCTGACGTGCATCACACCACCCTGGGAAAAGACTGTGGATCTGCAGTCTTTGAGGTGCATCACACCACCCTGGGAAAAGACTGTGGATCTGCAGTCTTTGAGGTGCATCACACCACCCTGGGAAAAGACTGTGGATCTGCAGTCTTTGAGGTGCATCACACCACCCTGGGAAAAGACTGTGGATCTGCAGTCTTTGAGGTGCATCACACCACCCTGGGAAAAGACTGTGGATCTACAGTCTTTGAGGTGCATCACACCACCCTGGGAAAAGACTGTGGATCTGCAGTCTTTGAGGTGCATCACACCACCTTGAGAAAAGACTGTGGATCTACAGTTGCTGACGTGCATCACACCACCCTGGGAAAAGACTGTGGATCTGAAGTCTTTGAGGTGCATCACACCACCCTGGGAAAAGACTGTGGATCTGCAGTCTTTGAGGTGCATCACACCACCCTGGGAAAATACTGTGGATCTGCAGTCTTTGAGGTGCATCACACCACCCTGGGAAAAGACTGTGGATCTGCAGTCTTTGAGGTGCATCACACCACCCTGGGAAAATAATGTGGATCTGCAGTCTTTGAGGTGCATCACACCACCCTGGGAAAAGACTGTGGATCTACAGTCGCTGACGTGCATCACACCACCCTGGGAAAAGACTGTGGATCTGCAGTCTTTGAGGTGCATCACACCACCCTGCGAAAATACTGTCGATCTGCAGATGCTGACGTGCATCACACCACCCTGGGAAAAGACTGTGGATCTGCAGTCTTTGAGGTGCATCACACCACCCTGGGAAAAGACTGTGGATCTGCAGTCTTTGAGGTGCATCACACCACCCTGGGAAAAGACTGTGGATCTACAGTTGCTGACGTGCATCACACCACCCTGGGAAAAGACTGTGGATCTGCAGTCTTTGAGGTGCATCACACCACCCTGGGAAAAGACTGTGGATCTGCAGTCTTTGAGGTGTATCACACCACCCTGGGAAAAGACTGTGGATCTGCAGTCTTTGAGGTGCATCACACCACCCTGGGAAAAGACTGTGGATCTACAGTCTTTGAGGTGCATCACACCACCCTGGGAAAAGACTGTGGATCTACAGTCTTTGAGGTGCATCACACCCTGGGAAAGACTGTGGATCTACAGTCTTTGAGGTGCATCACACCACCCTGGGAAAAGACTGTGGATCTACAGTCTTTGAGGTGCATCACACTACCCTGGGAAAAGACTCTGGATCTACAGTCTTTGAGGTGCATCACACCACCCTGGGAAAAGACTGTGGATCTACAGTCTTTGAGGTGCATCACACCACCCTGGGAAAAGACTGTGGATCTACAGTCTTTGAGGTGCATCACACCACCCTGGGAAAAGACTGTGGATCTACAGTCTTTGAGGTGCATCACACCACCCTGGGAAAAGACTGTGGATCTACAGTCTTTGAGGTGCATCACACCACCCTGGGAAAAGACTGTATATCTACAGTCTTTGAGGTGCATCACACCACCCTGGGAAAAGACTGTGGATCTACAGTCTTTGAGGTGCATCACACCACCCTGGGAAAAGACTGTGGATCTACAGTCTTTGAGGTGCATCACACCACCCTGGGAAAAGACTGTGGATCTACAGTCTTTGAGGTGCATCACACCACCCTGGGAAAAGACTGTGGATCTACAGTCTTTGAGGTGCATCACACCACCCTGGGAAAAGACTGTGGATCTACAGTCTTTGAGGTGCATCACAACACCCTGGGAAAAGACTGTGGATCTACAGTCTTTGAGGTGCATCACACCACCCTGGGAAAAGACTGTGGATCTACAGTCTTTGAGGTGCATCACACCACCCTGGGAAAAGACTGTGGATCTACAGTCTTTGAGGTGCATCACACCACCCTGGGAAAAGACTGTGGATCTACAGTATTTGAGGTGCATCACACCACCCTGGGAAAAGACTGTGGATCTACAGTCTTTGAGGTGCATCACACCACCCTGGGAAAAGACTGTGGATCTACAGTCTTTGAGGTGCATCACACCACCCTGGGAAAAGACTGTGGATCTGCAGTCTTTGAGGTGCATCACACCACCCTGGGAAAAGACTGTGGATCTGCAGTCTTTGAGGTGCATCACACCACCCTGGGAAAAGACTGTGGATCTGCAGTCTTTGAGGTGCATCACACCACCCTGGGAAAAGACTGTGGATCTACAGTCTTTGAGGTGCATCACACCACCCTGGGAAAAGACTGTGGATCTACAGTCGCTGACGTGCATCACACCACCCTGGGAAAAGACTGTGGATCTGCAGTCTTTGAGGTGCATCACACCACCTTGAGAAAAGACTGTGGATCTACAGTTGCTGACGTGCATCACACCACCCTGGGAAAAGACTGTGGATCTGCAGTCTTTGAGGTGCATCACACCACCCTGGGAAAAGACTGTGGATCTGCAGTCTTTGAGGTGCATCACACCACCCTGGGAAAAGACTGTGGATCTACAGTCTTTGAGGTGCATCACACCACCCTGGGAAAAGACTGTGGATCTGCAGTCTTTGAGGTGCATCACACCACCCTGGGAAAAGACTGTGGATCTACAGTCTTTGAGGTGCATCACACCACCCTGGGAAAAGACTGTGGATCTGCAGTCTTTGAGGTGCATCACACCACCCTGGGAAAAGACTGTGGATCTACAGTCTTTGAGGTGCATCACACCACCCTGGGAAAAGACTGTGGATCTACAGTCTTTGAGGTGCATCACACCACCCTGGGAAAAGACTGTGGATCTACAGTCTTTGAGGTGCATCACACCACCCTGGGAAAAGACTGTGGATCTACAGTCTTTGAGGTGCATCACACCACCCTGGGAAAAGACTGTGGATCTGCAGTCTTTGAGGTGCATCACACCACCCTGGGAAAAGACTGTGGATCTACAGTCTTTGAGGTGCATCACACCACCCTGGGAAAAGACTGTGGATCTACAGTCTTTGAGGTGCATCACACCACCCTGGGAAAAGACTGTGGATCTACAGTCTTTGAGGTGCATCACACCACCCTGGGAAAAGACTGTGGATCTACAGTCTTTGAGGTGCATCACACCACCCTGGGAAAAGACTGTGGATCTACAGTCTTTGAGGTGCATCACACCACCCTGGGAAAAGACTGTGGATCTACAGTCTTTGAGGTGCATCACACCACCCTGGGAAAAGACTGTGGATCTACAGTCTTTGAGGTGCATCACACCACCCTGGGGAAAGACTGTGGATCTACAGTCTTTGAGGTGCATCACACCACCCTGGGAAAAGACTGTGGATCTACAGTCTTTGAGGTGCATCACACCACCCTGGGAAAAGACTGTGGATCTACAGTCTTTGAGGTGCATCACACCACCCTGGGAAAAGACTGTGGATCTGTAGTCTTTGAGGTGCATCACACCACCCTGGGAAAAGACTGTGGATCTACAGTCTTTGAGGTGCATCACACCACCCTGGGAAAAGACTGTGGATCTACAGTCTTTGAGGTGCATCACACCACCCTGGGAAAAGAGTCAAAGGAGGAAATGAGAATACCAAATCCGATTGCCTTGTTTGAGTCCCTGAATAAAGTGACCAAGGACCAAGAGAATGCCTCTATCCACAAACGTAGTGCTCTGAAATTAGGGACAAAGCATTCTGTCAGAGCTCATGATTGATCAGTCTGGAGTGTTTTTTTCAAAATTCTGCCATCCTTACATCCACTCCCCCCAGGCACTTCCTATAATCAAAGGCCCAGTGCCCACCCATGGCTAATTACATATTAAAATAAACTTCAGCAAGGCCTGATTTAAAGCAGCCTCCCTTGGACCTGAGCAACACAAAGGGTGAGTCCCAGATGGCACCCTATTCCCTATATAGTGCACTACTTTTGACCAGGGCCCAATAAGGGGAATAGAGTGCCATCTGGGAAACAGCCATAGAGATAGATAAAGAGAGAGATCCAGATCAATATTGAAGGGGCCACTATTGTTTGCTAAAATGCCAGAGAGGGTGAGATAAATCAGATAGCTGAGGGAAGAGAAGAGACCCGCGATCTTGTTCTCACGGCTCCCTGGGCCACTGCACTCAGAACAGACACACCTGGCCTAACAAAGCCCAGGAACAGTGGGAGGGACAGACACACACACGCAAACACAGATGCATGCTCACCCACTCACATGCTCACACAGACGCTCACACACAACCAATGTTAGACACGCTTTTGAACCGGATGGATTTCACTAACATTATTGTATATACTATAGTACACATGCAAAACCGGAGGGTAAAAGCAGCACATTTACATGTATGTGTATCTGCAGCTGCAGGCTCATTCTCTAAGGTTATACAGTGTGGACAGAGATGCAGGCATTGTCAGAACACTGAGGAAGTACACTGGAGGTTTATACATGCTGAGCCACTCTTGTGATTCTTCTGTGAAGATGCAGAAGACTGTTAAAGATCACTACCAGACTGTAAAGTCAACAGTACCTCAACGTGCCAGTTTGTAGAATGTGTCTTCACAGCACAAGGCACCTGTAACCATACAGGAAAAGCCCACTTGCACTCTCAGCCTTTGGGTTTGCAGATGGCTCTTCAGGATGCGTCAGTGTGCCAGACCACACCGCATTACAGTACCTAAAGAGTGCTGAAGGAGAGCCAGCTTCCAAACTTCACAGAATAGGATAAAAAGGGGGATATGTAACTGAGAGATGACTGAATTGGGGGTGGTGAGAGATGGGAAATAATCAGTTTAGGGGGAAAGCGAGAAGTGTGAGACTAACCGAATAATCACACTGAGGGGCTGAAGTCCAAACTTACAGGGTTACAGCTTTCTCTGAATAAACTCTCACTTTTTCACTCCTCCCCTTCTCCCCTCCTTCCCTCCTCCTCTCCTCTTCTCTCATTCTCCCCTCCTCCTCCCCTTCTCCCCTCCTCCCCTCCTCCTACCCTTCTCCCTCCTCCTACCCTTCTCCCCTCCTCCTACCCTTCTCCCCTCCTCCCCTCCTTCTCTCCTCTTCACTCCTTCTCCCCTCCTCTACTCTCATTCTCCACCCCTCCTCCCCTCCTTCTCTCCTCTTCACTCCTTCTCCCCTCCTCCTACCCCTCCTCCTACCTTTCTCCCCTCCTCCTACCCTTCTCCGCTCCTCCTCACTCCTCCTCCACTTCTCCCCTCCTCTTCACTCATTCTCCCCTCTTCCTCACTCCTACTCCCTTTCTCCCCTCCTCCTACCCTTCTCCCCTCATGCTACCCTTCTCCCCCCTCCTACCCTTCTCCCCTCCTCCTACCCTTCTCCCCTCCTACCCTTCTCCCCCTCCTATTCTTCTCCCCTCCTCCTCACTCCTCCTACCCTTCTCCCCTCCTCCTACCCTTCTCCCCCCTCCTACCCTTCTCCCCTCCTCCTACCCTTCTCCCCTCCTCCTACCCTTCTCCCCTCCTCTTCACTCCTCCTACCCTTCTCCCCTCCTCCTACCCTTCTCCCCTCCTCCTCCACTTCTCCCCTCCTCTTCCACTTCTCCCCTCCTCCTCCTCCTCCCCCTCCTCCCCTCCTCCCCTTCTCCCCTCCCCCTCCCTCCTTCTCCTTTCCTCCCCCCTCCTCCTCCCTCCTTCTCGACCCAGTTCTTAATCATCTGTTGTTGGATTCCTCCTTAAATCATCCTGTCACTTCTCACACTCAGCGCCTGTGGAGCGTGAGCCGAGCCTGAGCTGGTTTCAATTTGAGTCCCGGTAGAAGTTAATACGTTTGTGATAAATTCTGCTGAGTCTGGCTGAAGCTGGAGCTGATTTGGAAGCGGTGTTTGCTTTCGGCTACTGCCTTGATTACCTACCCAGCTACCTCTCGTCCTAGACTTCATTGGGAAAACACAAAGAGAGCCTCTGTTTTCCACTCTGACCCCTGATGCAACACGACCCCATGCAGAGAGAAGCCTGCTATTGTTGCTTCTTAGAGGGCTTAGGTTACAGGTGTGCCCAGGTATTAAAAAGATAACACTGACGTGGTGAATGCATGGCTGCCGGCTACTGCAATAGTATACGTGGTGTCATGGGGGAAAAGTAGATGTCCTTTCTTTTTTCAGGACACAGAAGTGCACGCACATTGTGTTATACTACAACAATGACAGGGGAGCCTACTCTGCTGACACTGACAAACAGATCAATACAAATGATGTTGTCTGATCCGTATAATCGGCCTACGAAAAAGGGAGACACAAATACAATATGACGTCCATCTAACCTGGAGGAGGAAATTATTGTCCAAAAACAAACAAAAGTGGCACTGACCAAATGAAAAAGACAGTGAATATGCACATTTGCCTGGGATATGGCCGATGTTCTCCAATGGTGCCAATAAGAGGCTACTATTAGCTGGATTAAATTAAGAATTTTCATAACTGAATGACAGATTGGAGTCTTTTCATTGTCATCTCATTAAATCAATAGCCATTTGCTTTCCAAAACAGTTTTTCCGCGATTGCATCTTTTAATATTGCATATGCATGGCTGGGACTCTGCTTTTCACGGACAGTCCCAACTCAACAATAATCTATCTGGTATTTCCAGCGCGTGCTGCCCAAATTGCAGGCCCTTCCGACAATAGTATATGCTATTTAAAACAATCCACAGTGTTTTAAAGAAGCTAATGATCCTTTGTGGCCAAATCATGCTTTCTGGGGTTTTAGCTTATGAGTGTATTTATTTATGTATAGAGAGGAGTAAGCTAATTAGGCTTTATCATTTAGCCAATTTAATTCAATTGACTTTAGTTTCCTCTAGTCATACACACCACCTACGCGTTTTAATATGTCATACACAACACCAGTCATGATGTTTTCATCTGATGGTCAAACAATCATCTAACCAAGGCCCTCCTGCAGGCGACACGGGCACATTCCTCCACCCACCAAAAACAGCATCCAATTGTCATTAGGCCTACATTTGTAGCCTAATTGATGAATTTGTAGCCACTGTTGTCTTCCTGCGCTCGTCTTTGGTCTTGGCCACAAATCTCTACAAAATGTAAGTGTTCTCCTCAAACCACAATTCAATTTGGAGCGTATACCACCCAGTTTCATGTCAATTGGAGCGTATACCACCCAGTTTCATGTCAATGTGGAGCGTATACCACCCAGTTTCATGTCAATGTGGAGCGTATACCACCCAGTTTCATGTCAATTTGGAGCGTATACCACCCAGTTTCATGTCAATTTGGAGCGTATACCACCCAGTTTCATGTCAATGTGGAGCGTATACCACCCAGTTTCATGTCAATGTGGAGCGTATACCACCCAGTTTTAGTGTCAATTTGGAGCGTATACCACCCAGTTTAGTGTCAATTTGGAGCGTATACCACCCAGTTTCATGTCAATGTGGAGCGTATACCACCCAGTTTCATGTCAATTTGGAGCGTATACCACCCAGTTTCATGTCAATGTGGAGCGTATACCACCCAGTTTCATGTCAATTTGGAGCGTATACCACCCAGTTTCATGTCAATTTGGAGCGTATACCACCCAGTTTCATGTCAATTTGGAGCGTATACCACCCAGTTTCATGTCAATTTGGAGCGTATACCACCCAGTTTCATGTCAATTTGGAGCGTATACCACCCAGTTTCATGTCAATGTGGAGCGTATACCACCCAGTTTCATGTCAATTTGGAGCGTATACCACCCAGTTTCAATGTCAATGTGGAGCGTATACCACCCAGTTTCATGTCAATTTGGAGCGTATACCACCCAGTTTCATGTCAATTTGGAGCGTATACCACCCAGTTTCGTGTCAATTTGGAGCGTATACCACCCAGTTTCATGTCAATTTGGAGCGTATACCACCCAGTTTCGTGTCAATTTGGAGCGTATACCACCCAGTTTCATGTCAATTTGGAGCGTATACCACCCAGTTTCATGTCAATTTGGAGCGTATACCACCCAGTTAGTGTCAATGTGGAGCGTATACCACCCAGTTAGTGTCAATTTGGAGCGTATACCACCCAGTTTCATGTCAATGTGGAGCGTATACCACCCAGTTTCATGTCAATTTGGAGCGTATACCACCCAGTTTCATGTCAATTTGGAGCGTATACCACCCAGTTTTCATGTCAATTTGGAGCGTATACCACCCAGTTTCTTGTCAATGTGGAGGGTATACCACCCAGTTTCGTGTCAATTTGGAGCGTATACCACCCAGTTTCGTGTCAATGTGGAGCGTATACCACCCAGTTTCGTGTCAATTTGGAGCGTATACCACCCAGTTTCGTGTCAATTTGGAGCGTATACCACCCAGTTTTGTGTCAATTTGGAGCGTATACCACCCAGTTTCGTGTCAATGTGGAGCGTATACCACCCAGTTTCATGTCAATTTGGAGCGTATACCACCCAGTTTCATGTCAATTTGGAGCGTATACCACCCAGTTTCATGTCAATTTGGAGCAGTTTCATGTCCATTTGGAGCGTATACCACCCAGTTTCTTGTCAATTTGGAGCGTATACCACCCAGTTTCGTGTCAATTTGGAGCGTATACCACCCAGTTTCGTGTCAATGTGGAGCGTATACCACCCAGTTTCGTGTCAATTTGGAGCGTATACCACCCAGTTTCATGTCAATTTGGAGCGTATACCACCCAGTTTCATGTCAATTTGGAGCGTATACCACCCAGTTTCGTGTCAATGTGGAGCGTATACCACCCAGTTTCGTGTCAATTTGGAGCGTATACCACCCAGTTTCTTGTCAATGTGGAGCGTATACCACCCAGTTTCGTGTCAATGTGGAGCGTATACCACCCAGTTTCGTGTCAATTTGGAGCGTATACCACCCAGTTTCATGTCAATTTGGAGCGTATACCACCCAGTTTCGTGTCAATTTGGAGCGTATACCACCCAGTTTCGTGTCAATGTGGAGCGTATACCACCCAGTTTCTTGTCAATGTGGAGGGTATACCACCCAGTTTCGTGTCAATTTGGAGCGTATACCACCCAGTTTCGTGTCAATGTGGAGCGTATACCACCCAGTTTCGTGTCAATGTGGAGCGTATACCACCCAGTTTCGTGTCAATTTGGAGCGTATACCACCCAGTTTCGTGTCAATTTGGAGCGTATACCACCCAGTTTCATGTCAATTTGGAGCGTATACCACCCAGTTTCATGTCAATGTGGAGCGTATACCACCCAGTTTCGTGTCAATGTGGAGCGTATACCACCCAGTTTCGTGTCAATTTGGAGCGTATACCACCCAGTTTCGTGTCAATTTGGAGCGTATACCACCCAGTTTCGTGTCAATGTGGAGCGTATACCACCCAGTTTCGTGTCAATTTGGAGCGTATACCACCCAGTTTTAGTGTCAATTTGGAGCGTATACCACCCAGTTTAGTGTCAATGTGGAGCGTATACCACCCAGTTAGTGTCAATTTGGAGCGTATACCACCCAGTTTAGTGTCAATGTGGAGGGTATACCACCCAGTTTTGTGTCAATTTGGAGCGTATACCACCCAGTTTCATGTCAATGTGGAGCGTATACCACCCAGTTTCATGTCAATTTGGAGCGTATACCACCCAGTTTTGTGTCAATTTGGAGCGTATACCACCCAGTTTCGTGTCAATGTGGAGCGTATACCACCCAGTTTCATGTCAATTTGGAGCGTATACCACCCAGTTTCGTGTCAATGTGGAGCGTATACCACCCAGTTTCGTGTCAATTTGGAGCGTATACCACCCAGTTTCGTGTCAATGTGGAGGGTATACCACCCAGTTTTGTGTCAATTTGGAGCGTATACCACCCAGTTTCATGTCAATGTGGAGCGTATACCACCCAGTTTCTTGTCAATGTGGAGCGTATACCACCCAGTTTTGTGTCAATTTGGAGCGTATACCACCCAGTTTCATGTCAATTTGGAGCGTATACCACCCAGTTTAGTGTCAATGTGGAGCGTATACCACCCAGTTAGTGTCAATTTGGAGCGTATACCACCCAGTTTCATGTCAATTTGGAGCGTATACCACCCAGTTTCATGTCAATGTGGAGCGTATACCACCCAGTTTCGTGTCAATTGGAGCGTATACCACCCAGTTTAGTGTCAATTTGGAGCGTATACCACCCAGTTTCATGTCAATTTGGAGCGTATACCACCCAGTTTAGTGTCAATTTGGAGCGTATACCACCCAGTTTCGTGTCAATTTGGAGCGTATACCACCCAGTTTAGTGTCAATGTGGAGCGTATACCACCCAGTTAGTGTCAATGTGGAGCGTATACCACCCAGTTTCGTGTCAATTTGGAGCGTATACCACCCAGTTAGTGTCAATTTGGAGCGTATAGTTTCGTGTCAATGTGGAGCGTATACCACCCAGTTTCGTGTCAATTTGGAGCGTATACCACCCAGTTTCGTGTCAATTTGGAGCGTATACCACCCAGTTTCGTGTCAATGTGGAGCGTATACCACCCAGTTTCATGTCAATTTGGAGCGTATACCACCCAGTTTTGTGTCAATGTGGAGCGTATACCACCCAGTTTCGTGTCAATTTGGAGCGTATACCACCCAGTTTTGTGTCAATGTGGAGGGTATACCACCCAGTTTTGTGTCAATTTGGAGCGTATACCACCCAGTTTCGTGTCAATGTGGAGCGTATACCACCCAGTTTCTTGTCAATGTGGAGCGTATACCACCCAGTTTTGTGTCAATTTGGAGCGTATACAACCCAGTTTTGTGTCAATGTGGAGTGTATACCACCCAGTTTAGTGTCAATTTGGAGCGTATACCACCCAGTTTCGTGTCAATGTGGTCAAGCGTATACCACCCAGTTTCGTGTCAATTTGGAGCGTATACCACCCAGTTTAGTGTCAATTTGGAGCGTATACCACCCAGTTAGTGTCAATTTGGAGCGTATACCACCCAGTTTCTTGTCAATGTGGAGCGTATACCACCCAGTTTCGTGTCAATTTGGAGCGTATACCACCCAGTTTCGTGTCAATTTGGAGCGTATACCACCCAGTTTCGTGTCAATTTGGAGCGTATACCACCCAGTTTCGTGTCAATTTGGAGCGTATACCACCCAGTTTCGTGTCAATTTGGAGCGTATACCACCCAGTTTCATGTCAATTTGGAGCGTATACCACCCAGTTTCTTGTCAATGTGGAGCGTATACCACCCAGTTTCGTGTCAATTTGGAGCGTATACCACCCAGTTTCGTGTCAATTTGGAGCGTATACCACCCAGTTTCGTGTCAATTTGGAGCGTATACCACCCAGTTTCGTGTCAATTTGGAGCGTATACCACCCAGTTTCATGTCAATTTGGAGCGTATACCACCCAGTTTCGTGTCAATTTGGAGCGTATACCACCCAGTTTCGTGTCAATTTGGAGCGTATACCACCCAGTTTCGTGTCAATTTGGAGCGTATACCACCCAGTTCAATGTGTCAATGTGGAGCGTATACCACCCAGTTAGTGTCAATTTGGAGCGTATACCACCCAGTTTCGTGTCAATTTGGAGCGTATACCACCCAGTTTCGTGTCAATGTGGAGCGTATACCACCCAGTTTCGTGTCAATTTGGAGCGTATACCACCCAGTTTCGTGTCAATTTGGAGCGTATACCACCCAGTTTCGTGTCAATTTGGAGCGTATACCACCCAGTTTCGTGTCAATTTGGAGCGTATACCACCCAGTTTCGTGTCAATTTGGAGCGTATACCACCCAGTTTCATGTCAATTTGGAGCGTATACCACCCAGTTTCATGTCAATTTGGAGCGTATACCACCCAGTTTCATGTCAATTTGGAGCGTATACCACCCAGTTTCATGTCAATTTGGAGCGTATACCACCCAGTTTCATGTCAATTTGGAGCGTATACCACCCAGTTTCATGTCAATTTGGAGCGTATACCACCCAGTTTCGTGTCAATTTGGAGCGTATACCACCCAGTTTCGTGTCAATTTGGAGCGTATACCACCCAGTTTCGTGTCAATTTGGAGCGTATACCACCCAGTTTCGTGTCAATTTGGAGCGTATACCCAGTTTCGTGTCAATGTGGAGCGTATACCACCCAGTTTCATGTCAATGTGGAGCGTATACCACCCAGTTTCATGTCAATTTGGAGCGTATACCACCCAGTTTACCACCCAGTTTCATGTCAATTTGGAGCGTATACCACCCAGTTTCATGTCAATTTGGAGCGTATACCACCCAGTTTCGTGTCAATTTGGAGCGTATACCACCCAGTTTCGTGTCAATGTGGAGCGTATACCACCCAGTTTCGTGTCAATGTGGAGGGTATACCACCCAGTTTCGTGTCAATTTGGAGCGTATACCACCCAGTTTCGTGTCAATTTGGAGCGTATACCCAGTTTAGTGTCCACCCAGTTTCGTGTCAATTTGGAGCGTATACCACCCAGTTTCGTGTCAATTTGGAGCGTATACCACCCAGTTTCGTGTCAATTTGGAGCGTATACCACCCAGTTTCGTGTCAATTTGGGCGTATACCACCCAGTTTCGTGTCAATTTGGAGCGTATACCACCCAGTTTCGTGTCAATTTGGAGCGTATACCACCCAGTTTCGTGTCAATTTGGAGCGTATACCACCCAGTTTCATGTCAATTTGGAGCGTATACCACCCAGTTTCGTGTCAATTGGAGCGTATACCACCCAGTTTCGTGTCGTATACCACCCAGTTTCGTGTCAATTTGGAGCGTATACCACCCAGTTTCGTGTCAATTTGGAGCGTATACCACCCAGTTTCATGTCAATTTGGAGCGTATACCACCCAGTTTCAATGTGTCAATCGTGTTGGAGCGTATACCACCCAGTTTCGTGTCAATTTGGAGCGTATACCACCCAGTTTCGTGTCAATTTGTTACCACCCAGTTTCGTGTCAATGTGGAGCGTATACCACCCAGTTTCGTGTCAATTTGGAGCGTATACCACCCAGTTAATGTGTACCAAGTTTTTGGAGCGTATACCACCCAGTTTCGTGTCAATTTGGAGCGTATACCACCCAGTTTCAGTGTCAATTTGGAGCGTATACCACCCAGTTTCGTGTCAATTTGTATACCACCCAGTTTCATGTCAATGTGGAGAGCGTATACCACCCAGTTTCGTGTCAAGTTTACCACCCAGTTTAGTGTCAATTTGGAGCGTATACCACCCAGTTTCGTGTCAATTTGGAGCGTATACCACCCAGTTTCATGTCAATGTGGAGCGTATACCACCCAGTTTCATGTCAAGTATACCACCCGTATACCACCCAGTTTCATGTCAATGTGGAGCGTATACCACCCAGTTTGTGTCAATTTGGAGCGTATACCACCCAGTTTCGTGTCAATTTGGAGCGTATACCACCCAGTGTCAATGTGGAGCGTATACCACCCAGTTTCGTGTCAATTTGGAGCGTATACCACCCAGTTTCGTGTCAATTTGGAGCGTATACCACCCAGTTTCATGTCAATTTGGAGCGTATACCACCCAGTTTCGTGTCAATTTGGAGCGTATACCACCCAGTTTAGTGTCAATGTGGAGCGTATACCACCCAGTTTCGTGTCAATTTGGAGCGTATACCACCCAGTTTCGTGTCAATTTGGAGCGTATACCACCCAGTTTTCAATGTCAGTTTCAGTGTCAATTTGGAGCGTATACCACCCAGTTTCAATGTGGTGTCAATGTGGAGCGTATACCACCCAGTTTCGTGTCAATTTGGAGCGTATACCACCCAGTTTCATGTCAATTTGTGGAGCGTATACCACCCAGTTTCATGTCAATTTGGAGCGTATACCACCCAGTTTCGTGTCAATGTGGAGCGTATACCACCCAGTTTCGTGTCAATGTGGAGCGTATACCACCCAGTTTCGTGTCAATTGGAGCGTATACCACCCAGTTTCGTGTCAATTTGGAGCGTATACCACCCAGTTTCGTGTCAATGTGGAGCGTATACCACCCAGTTTCGTGTCAATTTGGAGCGTATACCACCCAGTTTCGTGTCAATGTGGAGCGTATACCACCCAGTTTCGTGTCAATGTGGAGCGTATACCACCCAGTTTCAGTTTCATGTCAATTTGGAGCGTGTCAATGTGGAGCGTATACCACCCAGTTTCGTGTCAATTTGGAGCGTATACCACCCAGTTTCATGTCAATGTGGAGCGTATACCACCCAGTTTCATGTCAATGTGGAGTATACCACCCAGTTTCATGTATACCACCCAGTTTCATGTCAATGTGGAGCGTAATACCACCCAGTTTCGTGTACCACCCAGTTTGTGTGTCAAGTGTGGAGCGTATACCACCCAGTTTCATGTCCACCCAGTTTCATGTCAATTTGGAGCTTATACCACCCAGTTTCATGTCAATGTTATACCACCCAGTTTCATGTCAATGGTGGTAGCGTATACCACCCAGTTTCATGTCAATGTGGAGCGTATACCACCCAGTTTCGTGTCAATGTGGAGCGTATACCACCCAGTTTCATGTTTGTCTGGAGCGTATACCACCCAGTTTCATTCAATGTGGAGCGTATACCACCCAATGTCAATTTGGAGTAGTTTACCACCCAGGTTTTCATGTCAATTTGGAGCGTATACCACCCAGTTTCGTGTCAAGTGGAGCGTATACCACCCAGTTTCGTGTCAATGTGGAGCGTATACCACCCAGTTTTCAATGTCAATGTGGAGCGTATACCACCCAGTTTCTGTGTCAATTTGGAGCGTATACCACCCAGTTTCGTGTCAATTGTGGAGCGTATACCACCCAGTTTTCAATTTGGAGCGTATACCACCCAATGTCAATGTGGAGCGTATACCACCCAGTTTCGTGTCAATTTGGAGCGTATACCACCCAGTTTCTGTGTCAATTTAGCGTATACCACCCAGTTTCTGTGTAATGTTAACTAATGGTGTAGTAGCCTATAGGTTTTCTGCAGTAATGTTAACTAATGGTGTAGTAGCCTATAGGTTTTCTGCATGTAATGTTAACTAATGTGTGTAGCGTAGCCATAGGTTTTCTGCAGTAATGTTAACTAATGGTGTCAAGTAGCCTATAGTTTTTCATGTTAACTAATGGTTATGTTTTTCAGTAATGTTAACTAATGGTGTAGTAGCCTATAGGTTTTTCTGCAGTAATGTTAACTAATGGTGTAGTAGCCTATAGTTTTTCATGTAATGTTTAATGGTGTAGTAGCCTATGCAGTAATGTTAACTAATGGTGTAGTAGCCTATAGGTTTTCTGCAGTAATGTTAACTAATGGTGTAGTAGCCTATAGGTTTTCTGCAGTAATGTTAACTAATGGTGTAGTAGCCTATAGGTTTTCTGCAGTAATGTTAACTAATGGTGTAGTAGCCTATAGGTTTTCTGCAGTAATGTTAACTAATGGTGTAGTAGCCTATAGGTTTTCTGCAGTAATGTTAACTAATGGTGTAGTAGCCTATAGGTTTTAGTAATGTTAACTAATGGTGTAGTAGCCTATAGGTTTTCTGCATTTCTGCCGTAATGGACCTCTTGCCTTACTCTCACCCTGGTGGCGTCCCTAGTGAATGCTTGGGAAACACATCAGGAACTTATGGAAGGGAGTCTGCCTGATCCATAACATCAACACCATGACAACAAGGGCTGGAAAATGTAACATTTCATTAAAGAGAGTTGTGTCACAATCTGAGGATTTTACAATCAAACATCTGTTTTAGTCCAACTAAATGTAAAATGAAGTTGCTCTTGTAGAAATTAAAATGCTTGAGCAATTGGTTTGTGGATTAAGGACCAGCCCCTGTTCCTCGTGTAATTACAAAACCCTCTCAACGGACCACTGAGCTCGACATAGACGTATTGCAGCATGATCATTATTCGTTATTTTCTAGGACCTACTCTACTTTTTCAGACAAGTCTTCATTGTACCTGGAGAGAAATGATTCCCAGTCGTAGAAGAGCTGACTGGTAGCTAGCAGCTAGCAGCTACACCATAAGTGACAATGGCATTTAGTAAAACAAACCTCGCAGCCAGTTAATAGTCATCCGTGGTAACCTTTGGAAAACGGCATGATGTTGGTAAGCACCCGTTTGGCCATCATTAACCAGCTGGAAATGAGTAGAGCCTTTCACTGCCAGACAAAGTGATTGGACGGCATCCGCCAGTAACCCAACACAGCGGCCAATTAGAGATAATTTAAGACTAAAGTAATTTGGACAGTTTTTCTGGATATGACTGTAGAGGTCTTGTTACCGTTGTTGAACACGTACAAATGAGCAAGCGAGTGAAGGGGATATTTTGACAGGTTTTTACCAAAAACCAGAGAGAGAGATCATGGAGAGACAGAGGGTATATGTTGCCTAACATCCCTGTGTTGATTTGAGGTAAAGTAATGGGTTTTAAGTGAGGTCTAGCTAGCATGGTTGTGGATTACCAGAAGAAATTCATTGGGCACAGACGTCAATTCATCGTCTATTCCACATTGGTTCAATGTAATTCATTTGGAATGACGTGGAAACAACGTTGATTCAACCAGTTTGCGACCAGTGGAAAATGTAACAAAACAAAGGGTCTCCCAACTTCAACTCACCTGTCCCCCAATGACCTTTCCATAAACATGCTGAATCGCTGCATGAACACAGAGGATAAATGTACCGAGGTGGTCGGACTTCCCCACTTAAGAAATCTGACGATTGTTCTTGTAGGAAAACAGCGCGGAATTTGTCCAGCAGCCAAAGAACATAAGGCTACTCTTTAGTCTGGGCATGCTTTACTGAGAACATTCAACTCTGGTGCTTTCATTTATTACTTTCCACAATTGTGGGAGAAGTTGTGGATAAAGTTGTGGATAAAAATTGAAATGTAATTCTTTACACTTACAGTATTAGTCAAAAGGTTAGACACACCTACTCATTCAAGGTTTTTCTTAATTTTTACTATTTTCTACATTGTAGAATATTAGTGAAGATATCAAAACTATGAAATAACACATATGCAATCATGTAAACCAAAAAGTGTTAAACAAATCAAAAAATGTTTTAGACGACAGCGTCGCACACTGTTGACATTCTCTCAACCAGCTTCACCTGGAATACTTATCCAACAGTCTTGAAGGAGTTCCCACATATGCTGAGCACTTGTTGGTTGCTTTTCCTTCACTCTGCGGTCCAACTCATCCCAAACTGTCTCAATTGGGTTAAGGTCGGGTGATTGTGGAGGCCAGGTCATCTGATGCAGCACTCCATCACTCTCCTTCTTGGTCAAATAGCTCTTCCACAGCCTGGAGGTTTGTTTTGGGTCATTGTTCTGTTGAAAATCAACTGATAGTCCAACTAAACGCAAACCAGATGGGATGGCGTATCCTTGCAGAATGCTGTGGTAGCCATGCTGGTTAAGTGTGCCTTGAATTCTAAATAAATCACATTGTCACCAGAAAAGCACCCCCACACCTCCGCCTCCATGCTCATGGTGGTAACCACACATGCGGAGATCAACCATTCACCTGCTCTGCGACTCAAAAAGACACGGCGGTTGGAACCAAAAATGTCACATTTGGACTCATCAGACCGAAAGACAGATTTCCACCAGTCTAATGTCCATTGCTCGTGTTTCTTGGCCCAAACAAGTCTCTTCTTCTTACTGGTGTCCTTTAGTAGTGTTTTCTTTTGCAGCAATTCAACCAAGAAGGCCTGATTCCCGCAGTCTCCTCTGAACAGTTGATGTTGAGATGCGTCTGTTACTTGAACTATGTGAAGCATTTATTTGGGCTGCAACCTGAAGTGCAGTTAACTGCAGCAGAGGTAACTCTGGGTCTTCCTTTCCTGTGGTGGTCCTCATCCAGGTCCTCATGAGAGACAGTTAACTCTAATGAACTTATCCTCTGCAGCAGAGGTAACTCTGGGTCTTCCTTTCCTGTAGCGGTCCTCATGAGAGACAGTTTTATCATAGTGTTTGAAGAATCTCACATTTCAAATAATTGATTCCTCTGTTAGTTCATGAATAATATATACTCCCTGGAAAGCAGTGAGAATTGTTGTTGAGTGGACTATCCTGGCTAAATAAAGAATTGTATTGAACCCATCAAGAGGAGCCCTGCTCCCATTGTCCTCATAGACTTCCTCATAGTCCTAACAGACCTCTCTATAACACATTAATGACTTAGGCCCATCGTTGACATGCATTGACTCACTCCGGGGCCCTTCCGCTCTGGGGCCCTGCCACTCTTCCCTGAGGTCCGGGGACCTGACCATGGTCAGCCCCTTGCCCTGGCTGTGTGAACAGGTGGAAGGGCCCTGTGTGTTTGCCATCCGTCTCCTACTGTTTGCTCGGGGATGGTCTGACAGGAAACCAGCCAGACTGCGGTTGGCTGAACCGACCGGCGCTGAGCCCTTCTCGGCTAGGTGTGAGGAAGAATTAGTGACATCACCGCCCTGGTGGAATCCTCCTCAGTCAGGAGAAAAGGGGAGGTGAGGAAAGGAGAAGGAAGGGAGGAGGGGAGGAGGAGGAGGAAGTGAGGAGGGGAAGAGGAGAAAGGGATGAGGGATGAGGAGATGAGGGGAGGAGGGGAGGGAGGGGAGAGGAGAAAGGGAGGAGAGATGGGGATGGGGGGAAGAGGAGGAGGGAGGAGGAGGGAGGAGATGAGGGGAGATGAGGAGGAGGGGGGGGAGGAGGAGGGAAGTGAGGGGGGAAGAGGAGAAAGGGATGAGGAGATGAGGGGAGGGAGGAGGAAGTGAGGAGGGGAAGAGGAGAAAGGGATGAGGAGATGAGGGGATGAGGGGAGGGAGGAGGAAGTGAGGAGGGGAAGAGGAGAAAGGGATGAGGAGATGAGGGGATGAGGGGAGGGAGGAGGAGGAGGGGAAGAAGAGGGAGGAGAAGATGAGGGGATGAGGGGGAGGAGGAGGAGGAGGAGGAAGTGAGGATGGGAAGAGGAGAAAGGGATGAGGAGATGAGGGGATGAGGGGAGGGAGGAGGAAGTGAGGAGGGGAAGATGAGAAAGGGATGAGGAGATGAGGGGATGAGGGGAGGGAGGAGGAAGTGAGGAGGCGAAGAGGAGAAAGGGAGGAGGAGATGAGGGGATGAGGGGAGGGAGGAGGCAGGTTGAGTCTATTTCAAGCAGTACTTACATAGACACTGACCTGGATGAGACACTACCTAAGAACAAGGCTGTGGATAAAGCCCTTAGTGTTTTACAACATATCACAGCTTGGTCCAAGAGGTTTTTCTGGTTCAGGTTGTAAAGTCAGGACGAACCCCTGGCCCCAGTCATAGTGTTGTGTATTAAGTTGTTGAAGACTGATTCCATTGACGGATTAGAAACATGATCCATTTACTGCATGGATTAATATGTGATATGTTGGTTTCTACACATCAATGACATATTGACTGCTACTCATGAATGTCAGATATACTATCCCTGTATGAAGTAGAGAGCCTGGCGTCTCTCACTATACACACAGCCAATCAGAGTTACAACCAAATAAACCCATTGGCATCGACGCAAGGTTGGACAGCATTGCTCTTCTTGGTGAATAATGCAGCACATTAAGTGAGAACATAACTGCTTGTGGGATATGGTGTACCATGCAAGCCTCAGCCAGGCTCAGGTCTAATCCACTGTGCTTCCTGCTGCTGCTCCTGCCCAGTGTCAGAGCTTTACTGTCCCATGGCCCTATCCACCAATAGTCACGTCCAATCAGCCCACCAGCTCACACGTGTGTGTGTGTGTGTGTGGGTGCATGTGTGTGTGTGTGTGTAATGTGAATAGGACCACACACACACACACACACACACACACACACACACACACACACACACACACACACACACACACACACACACACACACACACACACACACACACACACACACACACACACACACACACACACACACACACACTGCCCTCTTCTCCTCTTTGGGTCTGCCAACACCTCTTCGCCCTGAGACTCAATTAGGAGCCCCTGGCCGGAAAGCCGCCGACGTCCACTCACTGGGTCCAGACGCTGAGACAAGAACAGGCTCACCATGCAGTTCCCCTTCTCCCCTCTCCCATTCTCCCCTCTCCCCTCTCCCTCTACCCCTCTCACCTCCAACCCTCTCCCCTTCTCCCCTCTCCCTTCTCCCCTCTCCCCTTCCCCTCCACCCCTCTCCCTCCAACCCTCTCCCTCCACCCCCTTCCTCCACCCCTCTTCCCACCCTCTCTCCAACCCTCCACCACTCTCCCCTTCTCCCCTATCCCCTTCTCCCTCCACCCCTCTCCCCTCCACCCCTCTTCCCTTCTCCTCTCTCCCTCCAACCCTCCACCCCTCTCCCCTCTCCCCTTCTCCCCTCTCCCCTCCCCTCCACCCCTCTCCCTCCACCCTCCACCCCTCTCCCCTCCACCCCTCTTCCCCTTCTCCTCTCTCCATTCCAACCCTCCACCCCTCTCCCCTCCCCTCCCCTATCCCCTCTCCCCTCCACCCTCTCCCCTCCACCCCTCTCCCCTCCACCCCTTTCCCCTTCTCTCTCTCCATTCCAACCCTCCACCCCTCTCCCCTACCTCCCCTATCCCCTTCTCCCCTCCACCCCTCTGAATCTCTGACAGCTCTTTGGCAAAATGCAGACAACCAGAGATGTCAGGGCAAGGCAAAAGTGCAATCTGTCTCAACACACTTGGCTGACTGCGGGAGCTGATGCTAGCCTGACACATAGCATCTCTCTTGCTTGCTTTGCTCTGAGCCATGCATGGACATGGCTACATAGAGAGAGGGAAACAGGAGGGGTCTGGGTTTAGTGGAGGACAGTGTATGGACATGGCTACATAGAGAGAGGTAAACAGGAGGGGTCTGGGTTTAGTGGAGGACAGTGTATGGACATGGCTACATAGAGAGAGGGAAACAGGAGGGGTCTGGGTTTAGTGGAGGACAGTGTATGGACATGGCTACATAGAGAGAGGGAAACAGGAGGGGTCTGGGTTTAGTGGAGGACAGTGTATGGACATGGCTACATAGAGAGAGGGAAACAGGAGGGGTCTGGGTTTAGTGGAGGACAGTGTATGGACATGGCTACATAGAGAGAGGGAAACAGGAGGGGTCTGGGTTTAGTGGAGGACAGTGTATGGACATGGCTACATAGAGAGAGGTAAACAGGAGGGGTCTGGGTTTAGTGGAGGACAGTGTATGGACATGGCTACATAGAGAGAGGTAAACAGGAGGGGTCTGGGTTTAGTGGAGGACAGTGTATGGACATGGCTACATAGAGAGAGGTAAACAGGAGGGGTCTGGGTTTAGTGGAGGACAGTGTATGGACATGGCTACATAGAGAGAGGGAAACAGGAGGGGTCTGGGTTTAGTGGAGGACAGTGTATGGACATGGCTACATAGAGAGAGGGAAACAGGAGGGGTCTGGGTTTAGTGGAGGACAGTGTATGGACATGGCTACATAGAGAGAGGTAAACAGGAGGGGTCTGGGTTTAGTGGAGGACAGTGTATGGACATGGCTACATAGAGAGAGGTAAACAGGAGGGGTCTGGGTTTAGTGGAGGACAGTGTATGGACATGGCTACATAGAGAGAGGGAAACAGGAGGGGTCTGGGTTTAGTGGAGGACAGTGTATGGACATGGCTACATAGAGAGAGGTAAACAGGAGGGGTCTGGGTTTAGTGGAGGACAGTGTATGGACATGGCTACATAGAGAGAGGTAAACAGGAGGGGTCTGGGTTTAGTGGAGGACAGTGTATGGACATGGCTACATAGAGAGAGGGAAACAGGAGGGGTCTGGGTTTAGTGGAGGACAGTGTATGGACATGGCTACATAGAGAGAGGGAAACAGGAGGGGTCTGGGTTTAGTGGAGGACAGTGTATGGACATGGCTACATAGAGAGAGGTAAACAGGAGGGGTCTGGGTTTAGTGGAGGACAGTGTATGGACATGGCTACATAGAGAGAGGGAAACAGGAGGGGTCTGGGTTTAGTGGAGGACAGTGTATGGACATGGCTACATAGAGAGAGGTAAACAGGAGGGGTCTGGGTTTAGTGGAGGACAGTGTATGGACATGGCTACATAGAGAGGAAACAGGAGGGGTCTGGGTTTAGTGGAGGACAGTGTATGGACATGGCTACATAGAGAGAGGTAAACAGGAGGGGTCTGGGTTTAGTGGAGGACAGTGTATGGACATGGCTACATAGAGAGAGGAAACAGGAGGGGTCTGTGTTTAGTGGAGGACAGTGTATGGACATGGCTACATAGAGAGAGGTAAACAGGAGGGGTCTGGGTTTCCCATTAGTGGAGGACAGTGTATGGACATGGCTACATAGAGAGAGGGAAACAGGAGGGGTCTGGGTTTAGTGGAGGACAGTGTATGGACATGGCTACATAGAGAGAGGTAAACAGGAGGGGTCTGGGTTTAGTGGAGGACAGTGTATGGACATGGCTACATAGAGAGAGGTAAACAGGAGGGGTCTGGGTTTAGTGGAGGACAGTGTATGGACATGGCTACATAGAGAGAGGGAAACAGGAGGGGTCTGGGTTTAGTGGAGGACAGTGTATGGACATGGCTACATAGAGAGAGAGGTAAACAGGAGGGGTCTGGGTTTAGTGGAGGACAGTGTATGGACATGGCTACATAGAGAGAGGTAAACAGGAGGGGTCTGGGTTTAGTGGAGGACAGTGTATGGACATGGCTACATAGAGAGAGGGAAACAGGAGGGTCTTGGTTTAGTGGAGGACAGTGTATGGACATGGCTACATAAGAGAGGAAACAGGAGGGGTCTGGGTTTAGTGGAGGACAGTGTATGGACATGGCTACATAGAGAGAGGTAAACAGGAGGGTCTGGGTTTAGTGGAGGACAGTGTATGGACATGGCTACATAGAGAGAGGTAAACAGGAGGGTCTGGGTTTAGTGGAGGACAGTGTATGGACATGGCTACACAAGAGAGCCTCCCTACCACTGGGAAACAGGAGGGGTCTGGGTTTAGTGGAGGACGGAGTGTCCCATGGACATGAAACCCCACCTCTTCAGTGATGAGATGGAGGTCCCTCAACAAACAGGAGTGGGTCTGGGTTTAGTGGAGGACAGTGATATGGACATGGCTACATAGAGAGAGGTAAACAGGAGGGGTCTGGGTTTAGTGGAGGACAGTGTATGGACATGGCTACATAGGGTAAACAGGAGGGGTCTGGGTTTAGTGGAGGACAGTGTATGGACATGGCTACATAGAGAGAGGGAAACAGGAGGGGTCTGGGTTTAGTGGAGGACAGTGTATGGACATGGCTACATAGAGAGAGGTAAACAGGAGGGGTCTGGGTTTAGTGGAGGACAGTGTATGGACATGGCTACATAGAGAGAGGTAAACAGGAGGGGTCTGGGTTTAGTGGAGGACAGTGTATGGACATGGCTATATAGAGAGAGGGAAACAGGAGGGGTCTGGGTTTAGTGGAGGACAGTGTATGGACATGGCTACATAGAGAGATGGAAACAGGAGGGGTCTGTGTTTAGTGGAGGACAGTGTATGGACATGTCTACATAGAGAGAGGTAAACAGGAGGGGTCTGGGTTTAGTGGAGGACAGTGTATGGACATGTCTACATAGAGAGAGGTAAACAGGAGGGGTCTGGGTTTAGTGGAGGACAGTGTATGGACATGGCTACATAGAGAGAGAGGAAACAGGAGGGGTCTGGGTTTAGTGGAGGACAGTGTATGGACATGGCTACATAGAGAGAGGTAAACAGGAGGGGTCTGGGTTTAGTGGAGGACAGTGTATGGACATGGCTACATAGAGAGAGGGAAACAAGAGGGGTCTGGGTTTAGTGGAGGACAGTGTATGGACATGGCTACATAGAGAGGTAAACAGGAGGGTCTGGGTTTAGTGGAGGACAGTGTATGGACATGGCTACATAGAGAGAGGTAAACAGGAGGGGTCTGGGTTTAGTGGAGGACAGTGTATGGACATGGCTACATAGAGAGAGGTAAACAGGAGGGGTCTGGGTTTAGTGGAGGACAGTGTATGGACATGGCTACATAGAGAGAGGGAAACAGGAGGGGTCTGGGTTTAGTGGAGGACAGTGTATGGACATGGCAACATAGAGAGAGGTAAACAGGAGGGGTCTGGGTTTAGTGGAGGACAGTGTATGGACATGTCTACATAGAGAGAGGGAAACAGGAGGGGTCTGGGTTTAGTGGAGGACAGTGTATGGACATGGCTACATAGAGAGAGGGAAACAGGAGGGGTCTGGGTTTAGTGGAGGACAGTGTATGGACATGGCAACATAGAGAGAGGGAAACAGGAGGGGTCTGGGTTTAGTGGAGGACAGTGTATTATATCTGTTGAGCAGGAGGTCCAGAAGCAGAACATGCCCATTGATGCTTTTTCTTTGCTGTAGAACAACTGGACTCATGACCCAACGAGAGAACGTGATTGGACGCGGATTAAAAACAGATGGGTGCTCTATCTTCATTTTCAGTTTGAAAATAGAAAATAGAATTGGAATCCTTCCTGATTGCTGCAGGACACAGTCATTTTTCTATTGATTTATAAAAAAAACATATTTTGGTCCTGGATTTACTCTGAGATCGAGTAAACAACTTCAATGGCATAGTCAGTTCATTTCATGGCATAGTACCAACGCAACTAACAGTAGCTAATACGCAGAATCACTGAATAACTACCGACTGCAAAATTGTCCATGACATATTCCCTGGGGTCAAATGACAGTTTATATTTAGGATAGTGTCCTGCTCAATGGCCCAGGAATCTGACTGGAGCTATAAGCTGTGAGTTTACGCAGGGGTCAGACTGGCAAAGCTATTTCAAATATTTTATCAGTGCTTGATTGAACTTGCCTGGCTTAATGGACAGACAGAATACTCCCAACAATGTAAACACTCTCTGCTAATCCCGGCAAGCCAGCAATATACGTTATTTGAATGATTTCAAACTCTATCCGAACCCAGGTCTGGTTAAGGTGGGTAGAAGCTCTTTCATGAAGTTTGAATCCAAGCAGGAAAACAAGTAGACAGCCAGTACGATTCCCAGAGGAATTCAGTGATGTTTAGATGTTGTGTGAATCGTCTGTCCATCAGCAAGCTCATTAAGATATTAATAAACTAAATGATTCATACCAGAGTAATTAATACATCCGGGTTTTATATTATTGCTGTTATACCCATGTAGTATCACTGAAATTACACAATCCAGACACTCAACTACATTTATATGTAAATACAAAGTCTTTTCTAAAGTATCATGAAACAACAACGTTCTTATCACAGCATTAAAACGTAAGTAGGAGCAACTTCTTTGTGTAATAATGTAGATAAGAAAACGAGATAGAAAAGATTCCATAATGAATCATCTTCTCTACTTTTTCAGCCTTCCCTTTGTGAAAGAGTTTGTGAAGGATTAGTTTGTTCATCCAACCAGGAAGGAACAGCTGTTGAAGATGAGGTGCTTTGAGAGGGCGCGACACTTCTGTGACAACACTGTAGTGTTGGAGGGTCACCAGTCACCTGATCTCACCTGATAACATGACATTCAGTCTGTATGGCAGAAGCATTACAGATTCCTCAATGGAAATGTGAAGGTCATTTCTATTTGAGGGACATGCACAGCGTTTAGCCATGAATGCATGTCTCTGCTACGGCTGGAACATTGTCTTTACGTTTCAATCACCCTCTAAGGGTTGAATAATGCCCTTAGCTGTGACCTACTGACGTGAAATCCCCCTCTTTTCACCACTCTTGAACGTGGTCCTTTTCTCTACATCTGAGTGATTTCCCATCACATTCCTTCTCCCTCAGACTATCTCAGACAATTGACAAGGAAACAAACATGTCCTGACAATTTTTTTGTGTAGAAGACAAACAAAATCAGCGTCCAATCCTGAAAGATAGAACACTGGCAAACTGGTACACTTCTACTTCCTCATTCCCAATGTCTCTAATTGGTTGCTGCTGTTTGACACGGAGGTGACAGGTGTTTGTATTTCTCTTCCTGAACCCCACCCAAGGTTTATTTAGGTTTTCACACCCTGGATACATCCACCAACCCACCACCCCAGCCCAGCTCAGCTCTAGTCATTCAGCAGAGGCAAGGCGTTGCATGTGTGACTCACATCTCATCACTATCTGTGTGTGTGTGTGTGTGTGTGTGTGTGTGTGTGTGTGTGTGTGTGTGTGTGTGTGTGTGTGTGTGTGTGTGTGTGTGTGTGTGTGTGTGTGTGTGTGTGTGTGTGTCTGACAGTCAGTCCCAGTTACAGTGTAGTATTGTACTGAGTGGGCAGATCAGACAGTCAGTCCCAGTTACAGTGTAGTATTGTACTGAGTGGGCAGATCAGACAGTCAGTCCCAGTTACAGTGTAGTATTGTACTGAGTGGGTGGGCTGATAGTATTGTACAGTCAGACAGTCCCAGTTACAGTGTAGTATTGTACTGAGTGGGCTGATCAGACAGTCAGTCCCAGTTACAGTGTAGTATTGTACTGATCAGTGGGTTACTGATGGGCTGATCAGACAGTCAGTCCCAGTTACAGTGTAGTATTGTACTGAGTGGGCTGATCAGACAGTCAGTCCCAGTTACAGTGTAGTATTGTACTGAGTGGGCTGATCAGACAGTCAGTACCAGTTACAGTGTAGTATTGTACTGAGTGGGCTGATCAGACAGTCAGTCCCAGTTACAGTGTAGTATTGTACTGAGTGGGCTGATCAGACAGTCAGTACCAGTTACAGTGTAGTATTGTACTGAGTGGGCAGATCAGACAGTCAGTCCCAGTTACAGTGTAGTATTGTACTGAGTGGGCAGATCAGACAGTCAGTCCCAGTTACAGTGTAGTATTGTACTGAGTGGGCTGATCAGACAGTCAGTCCCAGTTACAGTGTAGTATTGTACTGAGTGGGCAGATCAGACAGTCAGTCCCAGTTACAGTGTAGTATTGTACTGAGTGGGCAGATCAGACAGTCAGTCCCAGTTACAGTGTAGTATTGTACTGAGTGGGCAGATCAGACAGTCAGTCCCAGTTACAGTGTAGTATTGTACTGAGTGGGCAGATCAGACAGTCAGTCCCAGTTACAGTGTAGTATTGTACTGAGTGGGCAGATCAGACAGTCAATCCCAGTTACAGTGTAGTATTGTACTGAGTGGGCAGATCAGACAGTCAGTCCCAGTTACAGTGTAGTATTGTACTGAGTGGGCAGATCAGACAGTCAGTCCCAGTTACAGTGTAGTATTGTACTGAGTGGGCTGATCAGACAGTCAGTCCCAGTTACAGTGTAGTATTGTATTGAGTGGGCAGGTCAGATTGGCAGTCCCATCTATTTTGTGAAGTGCACCATTCCCTCCTGCACCCACCCCCGTGCTTCATGGTTTGGATGGTGTTCTTCGGCTTGCAAGCCTCCCCCTTTTTCCTCCAATCATAACGATGGTCATTATGGCCAAACAGTTCCATTGTTGTTTCATCAGATGGAAGTCAATGGTGAAGCAAGAGCTAGAGGTGAAGGAGTGAGAGTAAGTGGAGGAAGAGGAGGACGAGGAAGGACAGTTGTCTCAGATGAGATCACGGCCACAATGGTTGACCATGTGCTCAAATATGGATTGAGTTTGAGGGAGGCTGGGCAGAGAGTTCAGCCCAACCTGTCATCCGTACATTCAGAAATGACAACCGGTAAGTTACCTACCATCTACACTACGCTCTTTATGTATGTATACTGTAGTATACTGCAGCCTGACATATCAGTAGGCCTATGTTACTCAGTGATTGTTACAGTAATGTCATTTTATATTGAAAGAAATAGATTATTTTAGCTTAATGTAACCAATCATATCATATTTGTGGGTCATTTGCAGAAATGAGAGACGGTCAGGCCATGGTGGAAGACACAGGCTGTTCACACCAGAACAGGAGGCCGCTATTGTGATGTTCACCATGTTGATGGTGGCAAACAATACCATTAGACTAGGAGAAATCCAGAACCACATAATTACAAACAACACAATATTCAATAATGTTCACCAGGTGGGCTTGTCTACATTGGACCGTGTATTACAGCACAACCCAATCCGGATGAAACGGGTCTACGGGGTGTCATTTGAGCTCAGAGAGAGTTAAAGAACAGCGCTATGAATATGTGCAAGTAGGTACGATACTGTGAATGTACTATCATATCAGCACTGTATAGATACATTACAGTACTGTAATCCAGTGTATTGTGCCTCAGCATATTGACTGCTCTTGGTCTATGTCACATATTGTCTTGTCTGTTTCAGAGAGGCTTGGAACTGGATGCCGCTGCAATTCAGCATGTTTATATTAACATTGATGAGGTTGGCTACAACTTAGCCAAAAGAAGGGACGGAACATTGTGAATGTCCCTGGACAGCGTGGAGGAATATCACCATGTACGCAGATGTTAGCCAGCAAGGTGTCCTCTATCACCATGCCAACCTTGGTCCCTACAACACCGCCCTTCTCATCACATTCCTGGACACACTACATGGCATCCTCATTCCAGTCGAGCAGAGGGTGGATCAGAGCAGCCCAGGTATGTTGTCATCTGGAACAATGTGAGTTTCCACCAGGCTGCTCTGGTCCACAACTGGTTCATCGACTACCCACAATTTATTTTTCTATACCTCCCACCATATTACCCATTCCCAAACCCAATTGAATAGTCTTTTTCAGCATGTCGATGGAAGGTGTATGACCGCCATCCCCTCCCACGCGTGCCTCTTCTCCAGCCAATGGAGGAAGCCTGTGGTGAAGTTGATGTGGGGGCTTTCAGCGGCTGGATGCGTCACTCCAGAAGATCTTTTTCCCCGCTGTTTAGCCAGGAAGAACATGGCTTGTGATGTAGATGAGGTGCTGTTTAGCCAGGAAGAACATGGCTTGTGATGTAGATGAGGTGCTGTTTAGCCAGGAAGAACATGGCTTGTGATGTAGATGAGGTGCTGTTCAGCCAGGAAGAACATGGCTTGTGATGTAGATGAGGGTGCTGTTTATGGTGCTGTTTAGCCAGGAAGAACATGGCTTGTGATGTAGATGAGGTGCTGTTTAGCCAGGAAGAACATGGCTTGTGATGTAGATGAGGTGCTGTTTAGCCAGGAAGAACATGGCTTGTGATGTAGATGAGGTGCTGTTTAGCCAGGAAGAACATGGCTTGTGATGTAGATGAGGTGCTGTTTAGCCAGGAAGAACATGGCTTGTGATGTAGATGAGGTGCTGTTTAGCCAGGAAGAACATGGCTTGTGATGTAGATGAGGTGCTGTTTAGCCAGGAAGAACATGGCTTGTGATGTAGATGAGGTGCTGTTTAGCCAGGAAGAACATGGCTTGTGATGTAGATGAGGTGCTGTTTAGCCAGGAAGAACATGGCTTGTGATGTAGATGAGGTGCTGTTTAGCCAGGAAGAACATGGCTTGTGATGTAGATGAGGTGCTGTTTAGCCAGGAAGAACATGGCTTGTGATGTAGATGAGGTGCTGTTCATCCAGGAAGAACATGGCTTGTGATGTAGATGAGGTGCTGTTTAGCCAGGAAGAACATGGCTTGTGATGTAGATGAGGTGCTGTTCATCCAGGAAGAACATGGCTTGTGATGTAGATGAGGTGCTGTTTAGCCAGGAAGAACATGGCTTGTGATGTAGATGAGGTGCTGTTTAGCCAGGAAGAACATGGCTTGTGATGTAGATGAGGTGCTGTTCATCCAGGAAGAACATGGCTTGTGATGTAGATGAGGTGCTGTGGTCAGATCAAAATAGGAAGCAGGATGCAGCCTAATGCCTTTTCTCTTACATTTTGCATGTGTTTTTGTTTTTTTGTGTTTAGAGTTGTGAAAGAATGAGCCACTTTCATTTTTTATTTTTGTACTGAAAACCCTTCATCTTAACTGAATGTTTTCCTGGTTTTCTCCTGTTGGGTTTGGAAAGTGTTACATACAAAACACAAGTGTTCAGAAATACTGGATTTTGGAAATAAATGACAATGTTTTTGTTAATGTTTTGCATTTTTGTGTGTTTATTTATGTATATTTGAGTAGGTATACATTACTGTACCATGCTTTTACAACTGTCTACAGTGTAACACTGAAAATGCATAAAGCATAAACCTGCTGATGGGATATTCATAGTAGTGTTTTCTGTTGATCACATCAGTGTGTTGGTTGGTAGACAGAGCTATTCACATGACGTGTGTGTCATTTTGATGCAAAAAAAATAATAATTTGGAAAAGAGAAAACAGTTCTGAATGCAGTGTTTGCTTTTGTCAGAGATTTGTAGAATCTTGTGATTTTATTTTTAGATTTTTGGGGAAATGGCCCAAAGATTCAGCAAACATGTTAACAATTGTGGGAAAACTGAGCTATATGCAAATATATAGATAAGATTAAGTATATTGAAGCAAATTGCTGCATTTCTGATTCATTCTTGTTATATATACTTTAGTACAGTCAAAGTATGAAGTGTTTTGGTGGTTTGAGTGAGTTTTTGAGGTGAGATTAACAGTTTGGCCAAGAGATGCATGTTGGTAATGCAGACTGAAGAGTTTTGAAAAAGGGGCTTCAGTATTGACCGATGCTTGTAAGCAATTGAAAAAAAACTAAAACTGGCCGGCAATTACTCATATTTTAGCTGTAATTTACAACTCAGCTCATATGAAGTGGAAATGTAAAAACATGCTTTTTATAGGATAAACTGCAGAGAAAATGTCTTGTAATGCATCAGACAGCGCAGTGTGGAAACAATTATTTTGTGGCAAGCCCAGCTTTGTTGGCAGTGTGTGTGTGTGTGTGTGTGTGTGTGTGTGTGTGTGTGTGTGTGTGTGTGTGTGTGTGTGTGTGTGTGTGTGTGTGTGTGTGTGTGTGTGTGTGTGTGTGTGTGTGTGTGTGTGTGTGTGTGGATACACTTCAACACAGGGGGAATAATTGCCTATGAAACATCACTAAGTTCCCTTTGACAAGTGTGCTGCGCTTCAGCCAAACATCATCTGGACCTAGAGAATCAAAGCACTGCCAGACACATGTATTATGAGTCTCAACCCTCTGCAGCAGAAGGCCTGCCAGGCTGAGTGAGAAAAAACACAGTCCGAACACTACTACAGCTCAACAAGGTGAGTCTGCTACTTCATGTGTGAACGGACTCAAACCCTGGGCCCCTAGGCGGACGGACTGGACTCAAACCCTGGGCCCGTAGGCGGAGGGACTGGACTCAAACCCTGGGCCCTTAGGCGGAGGGACTGGACTCAAACCCTGGGCCCCTAGGCAGAGGGACTCAAACCCTGGGCCCCAAGGCAGAGGGACTGGACTCAAACCCTGGGCCCCTAGGCGGACGGACTGGACTCAAACCCTGGGCCCCTAGGCGGACGGACTGGACTCAAACCCTGGGCCCCTAGGCGGAGGGACTGGACTCAAACCCTGGGCCCCTAGGCAGAGGGACTGGACTCAAACCCTGGGCCCCTAGGCGGAGGGACTGGACTCAAACCCTGGGCCCCTAGGCAGAGGACTGGACTCAAACCCTGGGCCCCTAGGCGGACGGACTGGACTCAAACCCTGGGCCCCTAGGCGGACGGACTGGACTCAAACCCTGGGCCCCTAGGCGGACGGACTGGACTCAAACCCTGGTTCCCTACCCTGGGCCCCTAGGCAGGGGACTCAAACCCTGGGCCCCTAGGCAGACTGGACTCAAACCCTGGGTCCCTAGGCGGAGACTGGACTGGACTCAAACCCTGGGTGGGCCCCTAGGCGGAGGGACTGGACTCAAACCCTGGGAGGCGGAGGGACTCAAACCCTGGGCCCCTAGGCAGAGGGACTCAAAGGACTCAAACCCTGGGACTGGACTCAAACCCTGGGGGACTGGACTCAAACCCTGGGCCCCTAGGCGGAGGACTGGACTCAAACCCTGGGCCCCTAGGCGGAGGGACTGGACTCAAACCCTGGGCCCCTAGGCGGAGAGGACTGGACTCAAACCCTGGGCCCCTAGGCGGAGGACTGGACTCAAACCCTGGGCCCCTAGGCGGAGGACTGGACTCAAACCCTGGGCCCCTAGGCGGACGGACTGGACTCAAACCCTGGGCCCCTAGGCGGAGAGGACTGGACTCAAACCCTGGGCCCCTAGGCAGGGACTGGACTCAAACCCTGGGCCCCTGAACTGGACTCAAACCCTGGGCCCTAGGCGGAGGGACTGGACTCAAACCCTGAGCCCCTAGGCAGAGGACTGGACTCAAACCCTGGGCCCCTAGGCGGAGGGACTGGACTCAAACCCTGGGCCCCTAGGCGGAGGGACTGGACTCAAACCCTGGGAGGCGGACTGGACTCAAACCCTGGGCCCCTAGGTGGAGGGACTGGACTCAAACCCTGGGCCCCTAGGCGGAGGGACTCAAACCTGGGAGGGACTGGACTCAAACCCTGGGCCCCTAGGCGGAGGGACTGGACTCAAACCCTGGGCCCCGGAGGGACTGGACTCAAACCCAGACTGGACTCAAACCCTGGGACCCTAGGCGGAGGGACTCAAACCCTGGGCCCCTAGGCGGACAGACTGGACTCAAACCCTGGGACCTTGGGCAGACAGGTTGGACTCAAACCCGGGTAGCATCTTTGACCATGTTAGCCTGTTCATCATGTTCATCATGTTGCTCATCACATGTGTGGGTCACCAATCACCTCTGTAACACATGACTATTAACCAACTAAAGACAATGTTTGTTTACCTTTGAACCTAAATGTAACCGTTATTTAATAATGTAATAATGCAGACATCGCTACAATAACACGTATTGATCCTATATAGCTAATAATATGGACCCACTCCATGTGGACTGAGTACAAAACACCACAACCTGTTAAGAGCTTCAGTAAG
>NC_068425.1:31443076-31448551 GCF_023373465.1 Oncorhynchus keta | reverse complement strand
GGCCTCTACTGTATTTGATTTGATTTGATTAGAACAGCAGAATCCTCCCTGGCCATGTGCCTCTACTGTATTTGATTTGATTTGATTAGAACAGCAGAATCCTCCCCTGGCCATGTGGCCTCTACTGTATTTGATTTGATTTGATTAGAACAGCAGAATCCTCCCTGGCCATGTGGCCTCTACTGTATTTGAGTTGATTTGATTAGAACAGCAGAATCCTCCCCTGGCCATGTGGCCTCAAAGTACAGTATTTGATTTGATTTGATTAGAACAGCAGAATCCTCCCTGGCCATGTGCCCTCTACTGTATTTGAGTTGATTTGATTAGAACAGCAGAATCCTCCCTGGCCCTGTGGCCTCTACTGTATTTGAGTTGATTTGTTTAGAACAGCAGAATCCTCCCTGGCCCTGTGGCCTCTACTGTATTTGAGTTGATTTGATTAGAACAGCAGAATCCTCCCTGGCCCTGTGGCCTCTACTGTATTTGAGTTGATTTGATTAGAACAGCAGAATCCTCCCTGGCCATGTGGCCTCTACTGTATTTGAGTTGATTTGATTAGAACAGCAGAATCCTCCCTGGCCATGTGGCCTCTACTGTATTTGAGTTGATTTGATTAGAACAGCAGAATCCTCCCTGGCCCTGTGGCCTCAAAGTACAGTATTTGATTTGATTTGTTTAGAACAGCAGAATCCTCCCTGGTCCTGTGGCCTCAAGTACAGTATTTGAGTTGATTTGATTAGAACAGCAGAATCCTCCCTGGCCCTGTGGCCTCTACTGTATTTGATTTGATTAGAACAGCAGAATCCTCCCTGGCCATGTGGCCTCTACTGTTGATTTGAGTTGATTTGATTAGAACAGCAGAATCCTCCCTGGCCCTGTGGCCTCTACTGTATTTGATTTGATTAGAACAGCAGAATCCTCCCTGGCCCTGTGGCCTCTACTGTATTTGATTTGATTAGAACAGCAGAATCCTCCCTGGCCCTGTGGCCTCTACTGTATTTGATTTGATTAGAACAGCAGAATCCTCCCTGGCCCTGTGGCCTCTACTGTATTTGATTTGATTAGAACAGCAGAATCCTCCCTGGCCCTGTGGCCTCTACTGTATTTGAGTTGATTTGATTAGAACAGCAGAATCCTCCCTGGCCATGTGGCCTCTACTGTATTTGAGTTGATTTGATTAGAACAGCAGAATCCACCCTGGCCATGTGGCCTCTACTGTATTTGAGTTGATTTGATTAGAACAGCAGAATCCTCCCTGGCCATGTGGCCTCTACTGTAATTGAGTTGATTTGATTAGAACAGCAGAATCCTCCCTGGCCCTGTGGCCTCTACTGTATTTGAGTTGATTTGATTAGAACAGCAGAATCCTCCCTGGCCCTGTGGCCTCTACTGTATTTGATTTGATTAGAAGAGCAGAATCCTCCCTGGCCCTGTGGCCTCTACTGTATTTGATTTGATTTGATTGCAACAGCAGAATCCTCCCTGGCCCTGTGGTGTTGACATCAGGGCTGGGTTCTGACTGGGCAGAGTAAGTCATATATTCTCCCTCTTGGCAAGCCTGCAAGCAGTGACCACCCTGTCTGGGGAGAGGGAAGTGGGAACACCCCTCTGGGTGAAAAAAACTTTGCACTGCTTTTAGAAGCTGGGTTCAAATAGTATATACTGTGTATATACACTTCTCAAAAAAATAAAGGGAACACTAAAATAACACATCCTAGATCTGAATGAATGAAATATTCTTAGATACTTTTTTCTTAGATACTTTTTTCTTTACATAGTTGAATGTGCTGACAACAAAATCACACAAAAATGATCAATGGAAATCAAATTTATCAACCCATGGAGGTCTGGATTTGGAGTCACACTCAAAATTAAAGTGGAAAACCACACTACAGGCTGATCCAACTTTGATATAATGTCCTTAAAACAAGTAAAAATTAGGCTCAGTAGTGTGTGTGGCCTCCACGTGCCTGTATGACCTCCCTACAATGCCTGGGCATGCTCCTGATGAGGTGATGGATGGACTCCTGAGGGATCTCCTCCCAGACCTGGACTAAAGCATCCGCCAACTCCTGGACAGTCTGTGGTGCAACGTGGCGGATGGAGCGTGGATGGAGCGAGACATGATGTCCCAGATGTGCTCAATTGGATTCAGGTCTGGGAACGGGCGGGCCATAGCATCAATGCCTTCCTCTTGCAGGAACTGCTGACACACTCCAGCCACATGAGGTCTAGCATTGTCTTGCATTAGGAGGAACCCAGGGCCAACCGCACCAGCATATGGCCTCACAAGGGGTCTGAGGATCTCATCTCGGTACCTAATGGCAGTCAGGCTAACTCTGGCGAGCACATGGAGGGCTGTTTGGGCCCCCCAAAGAAATGCCGCCCCACACCATGACTGACCCACCGCCAAACTGGTCATGCTGGAGGATGTTGCAGGCAGCAGAACGTTCTCCACGGGCGTCTCCAGACTGTCACGTCTGTCACATGTGCTCAGTGTGAACCTGCTTTCATCTGTGAAGAGCACAGGACGCCAGTGGCGAATTTGCCAATCTTGGTGTTCTCTGGCAAATGCCAAACGTCCTGCACGGTGTTGGGCTGTAAGCACAACCCCCACCTGTGGACGTCGGGCCCTCATACCACCCTCATGGAGTCTGTTTCTGACGGTTTGAGCAGACACATGCACATTTGTGGCCTGCTGGAGGTCATTTTGCAGGGATATGGCAGTGCTCCTCCTGCTCCTCCTTGCACAAAGGCCGAGGTAGTGGTCCTGCTGCTGGGTTGTTGCCCTCCTACGGCCTCCTCCACGTCTCTTGATGTACTGGCCTGTCTCCTGGTAGCGCCTCCATGCTCTGGACACTACGTTGACAGACACAGCAAACCTTCTTGCCACAGCTCGCATTGATGTACCATCCTGGATGAGCTGCACTACCTGAGCCACTTGTGTGGGTTGTAGACTCCGTCTCATGCTACCACTAGAGTGAAAGCACCACCAGCATTCAAAAGTGACCAAAACATCAGCCAGGAAGCATAGGAACTGAGAAGTGGTCTGTGGTTACCACCTGCAGAACCACTCCTTTATTGGGGTGTCTTGCTAATTGCCTATAATTTCTACCTGTTGTTTTTTCCATTTGCACAACAGCATGTGAAATGTATTGTCAATCAGTGTTGCTTCCTAAGTGGACAGTTTGATTTCACAGAAGTGTGACTGACTTGGAGTTACATTGTGTTGTTTAAGTGTTCCCTTTATTTTTGAGCAGTGTATTTTTCAAATACTTAAGATGCTCTTGATTGAGCTTGTCTAGCACAATGGAAGGAATGGAATAGTCACAATAGAGCAAACCCCACCACTATGGCACTCCAGGCAGACTCACAGTGTAACGGAGACGCAGGGCGTTAGGAACCAGGTGCAGTTGGAGAGTTGAATATCAATGAACACGTAATGACACAAAAACAAGAGAAGAGTCAGACGGACATTAGGACGTAAACAGAGACAATAACAGGAGGAGGTGGGATGGACAGACGGACATTAGGACGTAAACAGAGACAATAACAGGAGGAGGTGGGATGGACAGATGGACATTAGGACATAAACAGAGATAATAACAGGAGGAGGTGGGATGGAGGAGGTGGGATGGACAGACGGACATTAGGACGTAAACAGAGACAATAACAGGAGGAGGTGGGATGGACAGACGGACATTAGGACATAAACAGAGACATTAACAGGAGGAGGGATGGACAGATGGACATTAGGACATAAACAGAGACAATAACAGGAGGAGGTGGGATGGACAGACGGACATTAGGACGTAAACAGAGACAATAACAGGAGGAGGTGGGATGGAGGAGGTGGGATGGAGGAGGTGGGATGGACAGACGGACATTAGGACATAAACAGAGACAATAACAGGAGGAGGTGGGATGGAGGAGGTGGGATGGACAGACGGACATTAGGACATAAACAGAGACAATAACAGGAGGAGGTGGGATGGAGGAGGTGGGATGGAGGAGGTGGGATGGACAGACGGACATTAGGACATAAACAGAGACAATAACAGGAGGAGGTGGGATGGACAGACGGACATTAGGACATAAACAGAGACAATAACAGGAGGAGGTGGGATGGACAGACGGACATTAGGACATAAACAGAGACAATAACAGGAGGAGGTGGGATGGAGGAGGTGGGATGGACAGACGGACATTAGGACATAAACAGAGACAATAACAGGAGGAGGTGGGATGGACAGACGGACATTAGGACATAAACAGAGACAATAACAGGAGGAGGTGGGATGGACAGACGGACATTAGGACATAAACAGAGACAATAACAGGAGGAGGTGGGATGGAGGAGGTGGGATGGACAGACGGACATTAGGACATAAACAGAGACAATAACAGGAGGAGGTGGGATGGACAGACGGACATTAGGACATAAACAGAGACAATAACAGGAGGAGGTGGGATGGACAGATGGACATTAGGACATAAACAGAGACAATAACAGGAGGAGGTGGGATGGACAGACGGACATTAGGACATAAACAGAGACAATAACAGGAGGAGGTGGGATGGACAGACGGACATTAGGACGTAAACAGAGACAATAACAGGAGGAGGTGGGATGGAGGAGGTGGGATGGAGGAGGTGGGATGGACAGACGGACATTAGGACATAAACAGAGACAATAACAGGAGGAGGTGGGATGGAGGAGGTGGGATGGACAGACGGACATTAGGACATAAACAGAGACAATAACAGGAGGAGGTGGGATGGACAGATGGACATTAGGACATAAACAGAGACAATAACAGGAGGAGGTGGGATGGACAGACGGACATTAGGACATAAACAGAGACAATAACAGGAGGAGGTGGGATGGACAGACGGACATTAGGACATAAACAGAGACAATAACAGGAGGAGGTGGGATGGACAGACGGACATTAGGGCGTAAACAGAGACAATAACAGGAGGAGGTGGGATGGACAGACGGACATTAGGACGTAAACAGAGACAATAACAGGAGGAGGTGGGATGGACAGACGGACATTAGGACGTAAACAGAGACAATAACAGGAGGAGGTGGGATGGAGGAGGTGGGATGGACAGACGGACATTAGGACATAAACAGAGACAATAACAGGAGGAGGTGGGATGGACAGACGGACATTAGGACATAAACAGAGACAATAACAGGAGGAGGTGGGATGGACAGGCGGACATTAGGACATAAACAGAGACAATAACAGGAGGAGGTGGGATGGACAGACGGACATTAGGAATGATGATCATTAATCCTTCAGGCTTCAGACCACCTGTCTAATCAAAGTCTGGGTTTATACTACAAGATAGAGTCCCGCGTTCTCTTTGTCGCCTACAAACACACACACACACATGCGCGCACACACGCACGCACACACACACACACACACACACACAAATGCCAAACACACACACAACACACAC
>NC_068425.1:31432841-31440476 GCF_023373465.1 Oncorhynchus keta | reverse complement strand
TAGAGATGTTTACTAGAGATCTATCTGAAGGGAAAGACACTATAGAAATGTTTATTATAGATTTTTTTATTTGATCTATCTAGACAAGTCAGTTATTTTCAATGATGGCCTAGGAACAGTGGATTAACTTAAATCAGAATGACAGATTTGTAGCTTGTCAGCTCAGGGATTTGAACTTGCAACCGTTCGGTTACTAGCCCAAAGCTCTAACCACTAGGCTACCTTGCCGCCCTAAATGTAACATGGATATGGTGCCATTAATCTCTAGGTGTGTGTGTGTGTGTGTGTGTGTGTGTGTGTGTGTGTGTGTGTGTGTGTGTGTGTGTGTGTGTGTGTGTGTGTGTGTGTGTGTGTGTGTGTGTGTGTGTGTGTGTGTGTGTGCACGTGTGTGTGTGTGTGTGTGTGTGTGTGTGTGTGTGTGTGTGTGTGTGTGTGTGTGTGTGTGTGTGTGTGTGTGTGTGTGTGTGTGTGTGTGTGTGTGTGTGTGTGTGTGTGTGTGTGTGTGTGTGTGTGTGCATGCACGTGTGTGTGCGTGTATCAGAGAACTGTCCTTGATTTTAAAGCCTGAGACCAATCTGGTCCCAATTAAACTATTCCAAGCATAGTGGTGTTAAAAGGTTTCGCTCCACTAAAAGATACCCGAGGAGGAGCGCCAAGCTCCGTACTTCTCCGTAACCCAACGCTAATGATGTTGAACTTCTGGTGTGATTGAAGAGTGGAATTTGAAATATACTGGATCAGGTGCTGAAGGTTTCAATGTCGGTAATTTTAGTTTGGTAAAAGTACAGTTCAGCTGCATTGATCAACTCAATACAATGTATTGTAATACATTTTGGAACTGATACACTACTCAGCCACTGAAGTAAGAAGCCTTAATATTTATTTGTCAGTAATACGACTGGAGAGACGACACACGTCTAAGAGAATAGAGAAGTGCAGACATCATAGTCATTTACATGGTACTGTTATGTTTCCTAGCAAAGAGCAGTGGGTGGCTACTGTAACTAGTTATGAAGAAGACAATTATTAATGCCACACAGTTAGACAACTTATTTCGCTAGTTAGATAAAGTTGTAAACAACTAGTTAAACAGCATTCCTGTACAACTTTGCAAGTTAACAAAACGTTGTCACGTCACAAACATGTCTCTTGTCCTGTTGACATTTTGCTGATTGTGACTGATCCTCTTTTCAAGCATATTAATCTGCATTGCAGTCCCACTCAGGAAGAAAATCTGCTCGCAGACAGACAGCAAGCCAGACATAAGCTAAACAGCAAGCAAACTCAAATAAAACATATCCAAGAGCCGTCCTGAAGTAAACTTTGATTTCATTGACTGTGCCATTAAAAGGCAATTGGCGGTGTTGTAAGTTTGAGATAACATGACAAATTGTAGCTGCTGAGGTAATAAGGGAGGCAGGAGAAAATAGCTACTGAGGTCTGCTCTCTGTTGGGTATAAGTGATTTTGATTGGTTGATGGGGTACGGGAGAGTTGTGGGTAGGGGTTGCTGTGCACAGGGGGCTGTGCATGACATGTTGTGTTATGCCCACTGGCTCTGTGTCTGGGGCTCAGAAGTAATAAACCCTTATTTTTCATGGGTATGTTTGGCCTAATATGTCTCTGTTCACATCTGGCCTCAAAGCCTACTGTATTAGAACAGTAGAATCCTCCCTGGCCCTGTGGCCTCAAAGTGCAGAATTTTATTTTATTAGAACAGCAGAATCCTCCCTGGCCCTGTGGCCTCTACTGTATTTGAGTTGATTTGATTAGAACAGCAGAATCCTCCCTGGCCCTGTGGCCTCTACTGTATTTGATTTGATTTGATTAGAACAGCAGAATCCTCCCTGGCCCTGTGGCCTCTACTGTATTTGATTTGATTTGATTAGAACAGCAAAATCCTCCCTGGCCCTGTGGCCCCTTCTGTATTTGATTTGATTTGATTAGAACAGCAAATCCTCCCTGGCCCTGTGGCCCCTTCTGTATTTGATTTGATTTGTTTAGAACAGCAGAATCCTCCCTGGCCCTGTGGCCCCTTCTGTATTTGATTTGATTTGATTAGAACAGCAGAATCCTCCCTGGCCCTGTGGCCTCTACTGTATTTGAGTTGATTTGATTAGAACAGCAGAATCCTCCCTGGCCCTGTGGCCTCTACTGTATTTGATTTGATTTGATTAGAACAGCAGAATCCTCCCTGGCCCTGTGGCCTCTACTGTATTTGATTTGATTTGATTAGAACAGCAGAATCCTCCCTGGCCATGTGGCCTCTACTGTATTTGATTTGATTTGATTAGAACAGCAGAATCCTCCCTGGCCCTGTGGCCTCTACTGTATTTGATTTGATTTGATTAGAACAGCAGAATCCTCCCTGGCCATGTGGCCTCTACTGTATTTGAGTTGATTTGATTAGAACAGCAGAATCCTCCCTGGCCCTGTGGCCTCTACTGTATTTGATTTGATTTGATTAGAACAGCAGAATCCTCCCTGGCCATGTGGCCTCTACTGTATTTGATTTGATTTGATTAGAACAGCAGAATCCTCCCTGGCCATGTGGCCTCTACTGTATTTGAGTTGATTTGATTAGAACAGCAGAATCCTCCTGGCCATGTGGCCTCAAAGTACAGTATTTGATTTGATTTGATTAGAACAGCAGAATCCTCCCTGGCCATGTGCCTCTACTGTATTTGAGTTGATTTGATTAGAACAGCAGAATCCTCCCTGGCCTTGTGGCCTCTACTGTATTTGATTTGATTTGATTAGAACAGCAGAATCCTCCCTGGCCCTGTGGCCTCTACTGTATTTGATTTGATTTGATTAGAACAGCAGAATCCTGCGTGGCCATGTGGCCTCAAAGTACAGTATTTGAGTTGATTTGATTAGAACAGCAGAATCCTCCCTGGCCCTGTGGCCTCTACTGTATTTGATTTGATTTGATTAGAACAGCAGAATCCTCCCTGGCCCTGTGGCCTCTACTGTATTTGATTTGATTTGATTAGAACAGCAGAATCCTCCCTGGCCCTGTGGCCTCTACTGTATTTGATTTGATTTGATTAGAACAGCAGAATCCTCCCTGGCCATGTGGCCTCTACTGTATTTGATTTGATTTTGATTAGAACAGCATCCTCCCCCTGGCCCTGTGGCCCTCTGATTTGATTAGAACAGCAGAATCCTCCCCTGGCCATGTGCCTCTACTGTATTTGATTTGATTTGATTAGAACAGCAGAATCCTCCCTGGCCATGTGGCCTCTACTGTATTTGAGTTGATTTGATTAGAACAGCAGAATCCTCCCTGGCCATGTGGCCTCTACTGTATTTGATTTGATTTGATTAGAACAGCAGAATCCTCCCTGGCCATGTGGCCTCTACTGTATTTGAGTTGATTTGATTAGAACAGCAGAATCCTCCCTGGCCCTGTGGCCTCTACTGTATTTGAGTTGATTTGATTAGAACAGCAGAATCCTCCCTGGCCCTGTGGCCTCTACTGTATTTGAGTTGATTTGATTAGAACAGCAGAATCCTCCCTGGCCCTGTGGCCTCTACTGTATTTGATTTGATTAGAAGAGCAGAATCCTCCCTGGCCATGTGGCCTCTACTGTATTTTTGAGCAGCAGAATTTGGCCATGTAGAACTGCAGAATCCTCCTGGAACCATGAAATATTCTTATTAAATACCCTGTGGCCTCAAAATGACAGTATTTGGAGGTTGATTTGTTTCAAGAACAGCAGAATCCTCCCTGTAATGTCCTGTGGCCTCAGTGTGTGTGGCCTCCACGTGCCTGTATGACCTCCCTACAATGCCTGGGCATGCTCCTGATGAGGTGATGGATGAACTCCAGGATCTCCCTGGCCCAGACCTGTACAGTATTTGATTTGATTTGTTTAGAACAGCAGAATCCTCCCTGGTCCTGTGGTGCAACGTACGTATTTGAGTTGATTTGATTAGAACAGCAGAATCCTCCCTGGCCCTGTGGCCTCTACTGTATTTGATTTGATTAGAACAGCAGAATCCTCCCTGGCCCTGTGGCCTCAATGAACCAGAATTCCCTGGCCCTTGCAGGAATTTGATTAGAACAGCAGAATCCTCCCTGGCCCATGGCCTCTACTGTATTTGATTTGATTAGAACAGCAGAATCCTCCTGGCCCTGTGGCCTCTACTGTATTTGATTTGATTAGAACAGCAGAATCCTCCCTGGCCCTGTGGCCTCTACTGTATTTGATTTGATTTAGAACAGCAGAATCCTCCCTGGCCCTGTGGCCTCTACTGTCATTTGATTTGATTTGCAACAGCAGAATCCTCCCTGGCCATGTGGCCTCTACTGTATTTGATTTGATTTGATTAGAACAGCAGAATCCTGCCCTGTGGCCTCTACTGTATTTGATTTGTGATTAGAACAGCAGAATCCTCCCTGGCCCTGTGGCCTCTACTGAATTTGATTTGGTTTGATTAGAACAGCAGAATCCTTGATTTGCCTCTACTTGATTTGATTTGGGAACATCAGAATCCTCCCTGGCCATGTGGCCTCTACTGTATTTGATTTGATTTGAGCAGAACAGCAGAATCCTCCCTGGCCCTGTGGACATCAGGGCTGTATTTGATTTGATTTATTAGAACAGCATTCTCCCTGGCCCTGTGGCCTCCTGTATTTGACCATTTGTCTAGGAGAGGGAAGAATCCCCCCTGGGTGTGGCCTCTGCACTGCTTTTGATTTGATTTGATGTATACTGCAGCCTACCTGGCCCTGGTAAAGTTGAACACTAAAATAACACAGGGCCTAGTTCTGAATGGCAGAAATATTCATTAAATCTTTTTCTTTACATAGCCTGAATGTGCTGACCATCCACAAAAATGATCAATGGAAATCAAATTTATCACCCATCTGGGTCTGGATTTGGAGTCACACTGCAAAAGCTAAAGTGGAAAACCATACAGGCTGTCCAACTTTGAAAAAATAAAGGGAACAAAAATTAACTCAGTAGGTCTGAATGAATGAAATATTCTGCCTTAAATCCCTTTTTGGGCATGCTCCTGATGAGTTGATGGATGACAACAAAATCACACTCCCAGACCTGGAAAAGCATCCGCCAACCCTGGAGGTCAGTCTTTGGTGTCACACTGGCGGATGGAGCGTGGAAAACCACAGACATGCTGTCCCACTTTGATGTAATGATTCAGGTCTTAAAACGGGCGGGCCATAGGCATCAGTGTGTGTGGCCTCCTCTTGCAGGAACTGCTGACACTCCCAGCCACATGAGGGCATGCTAGCTGATTGTCTTCCATTAGGAGGAACCCAGGGCCAGCACCGCACCAGCATATGGTCTCACAAGGGGTCTGGATGGAGCGATCTCATGGTACCTAATGGCAGTCAGGCTGGATCTCAGGTCTGGGAGGGCTGTGTGCCCCCAAGAAATGCCACCCCACACCATGACTGACCCACCGCCAAACTGGTCATGCTGGAGGATGTTGCTCCACGGCGTCTCCAGACTGTCACGTCTGTCACATGTGAACCAGTTTTTCAGTGTGAACCTGCTTTCATCTGTGAAGAATGCACAGCACTCCAGGGGTCTGAGGATGCCAATCTTGGTGTTCTCTGGCAAATGCCAAAGGCGTCCTGCACGGTGTTGGGCTGTGTGCCCCCCACCTGTGGACGTTGGGCCCTCACTGACCCACCCCAAATGGAGTCATGTTTCTGGACGGTTTGCAGGCAGCAGACACATGCACATTTGTGGCCTGCTGGAGGTCATTTTGCAGGGATATGGCAGTGCTCCTCCTGCTTTCTCCTTGCACAAAGGCCGAGGTAGTGGTCCTGCTGCTGGGTGTTCTCTGGCCTCCTCCACGTCTCCTGTACTGGTGTCTGGGCTGGTAGCGCTCCATGCTGTGGACGTTGAGCCCTTGACACACTCAAACCTGTCTTGCCACAGTTTGATGACCATCCATGAGCTGGCCTGCTGGAGCCATTTGTGTATGGCAGTGCTCCTCCTGCTCCTCCTTGCACCAAGGTGAAACACCTGCAGCTGGGTTGTTGCCAAAACATCACCAGGAAGCATAGGAACTGAGAAGTGGTCTGTGGTTACCACCTCTGCCAGACTGACACAGCAAACCTTCTTGCCCACTCGCCTATAGCGGTGTCTTCTAATGCCTATAATTTCCTGTGTTTTTTCCATTTGCACAACAGCATGTGCTGCACTACCTGAGCCAAATGTATTGTCAACTCAGTGTTGCTACCACTAGAGTGGACAGCCAGCATTCAAAAGTGACCAAAACTCAGCCAGGAACATTGTGTTGTTTAAGTGTTGTTTACCACCAGTGTATTTTTCAAATACTTAAGATGCTCTTGATTGAGGTGTCTTGCACAATGCCTATAATGGAATAGTCTGTTGTTTTTCCATTTGCACAACACATGGAAATGTATTGTCTCACAGTGTTGCTTCCTAAGTGGACAGTTTGATTTCACAGAAGTGTGACTGACAATGAACAGTTGACACAAAAACAAGAGAAGTGTTCAGACTTTATTTTTTGAGCAAACAGAGACAAATACTTAAGAGGTGGGATTGGACTTGACTAGCACAATGGAAGGAATGGAATAGTCACAATAACAGCAAATGGACCATGGACATTATGGACATAAACAGGCAGATACTCACAGTGTAACGGGAACAGGTGCAGTTGAATATCAGAGACACGTAATGACACAAACACAGGATGACAATAACAGGACGTGGGATGGACAGACGGACATTAGGACGTAAACAGAGACATTAACAGGAGGAGGGTGGGATGGACAGATGGACATTAGGACATAAACAGAGACAATAACAGGAGGAGGTGGGATGGACAGACGGACATTAGGACGTAAACAGAGACAATAACAGGAGGAGGTGGGATGGAGGAGGTGGGATGGAGGAGGTGGGATGGACAGACGGACATTAGGACATAAACAGAGACAATAACAGGAGGAGGTGGGATGGAGGAGGTGGGATGGACAGACGGACATTAGGACATAAACAGAGACAATAACAGGAGGAGGTGGGATGGAGGAGGTAGGGATAAACAGAGACAATAACAGGAGGAGGTGGGATGGACAGACGGACATTAGGACATAAACAGAGACAATAACAGGAGGAGGTGGGATGGACAGACGGACATTAGGACATAAACAGAGACAATAACAGGAGGAGGTGGGATGGACAGACGGACATTAGGACATAAACAGAGACAATAACAGGAGGAGGTGGGATGGAGGAGGTGGGATGGACAGACGGACATTAGGACATAAACAGAGACACAGGACATAAACAGGACAATAACAGGAGGAGGTGGGATGGACAGACGGACATTAGGACATAAACAGAGACAATAACAGGAGGAGGTGGGATGGACAGACGGACATTAGGACATAAACAGAGACAATAACAGGAGGAGGTGGGATGGAGGAGGTGGGATGGACAGAGGACATTAGGACATAAACAGAGACAATAACAGGAGGAGGTGGGATGGACAGACGGACATTAGGACATAAACAGAGACAATAACAGGAGGAGGTGGGATGGACAGACGGACATTAGGACATAAACAGAGACAATAACAGGAGGAGGTGGGATGGACAGACAGATGGACATTAGGACATAAACAGAGACAA
>NC_068425.1:31365341-31427841 GCF_023373465.1 Oncorhynchus keta | reverse complement strand
CTGGGAGACTAGTCAGGATCGAGGGAAAGATGAATTCAGCAAAGTATAGAGAGATCCTTGATGAAAACCTGCTCCAGAGCGTTTAGGACCTCAGATTGGGGTGAAGGTTCACCTTCCAACAGGACAACGACCATAAGAACACAGCCAAGAAAACGGAGGAGTGGCTTCGGGACAAGTCTCTGAATGTCCTTGAGTGGCCCAGCCAGAGCCTGAACTTGAACCCGATCTAACATCTCTGGAGAGACCTGAAAATAGCTATACGGAGACACTGACAGTGCTTGAGAGGATCTGCAAAGAAGAATGGGAGAAACTCCCAAATACAGGGTTTCTAGAAACCTGTTTTAGCTTTGTCATTATGGGGTATTGTGTGGTGATTGATGAGGGGAAAAAACAATTGAATACATTTTAGAATAAGGCTATAATGTAGCAAAATGTGGAAAAAGTGAAGGGGTCTGAATACTTTCCAAATGCACTGTACACACATACACACACACCACCCTCACACCTCCCAACACATCCCTCTCCCATCATCCTCCATCCTTGTCCTGCTCCCTAACTGGTTTCCTCAGTGTTTTTGGCCGGTACAGCTGGCACAGTGTGGTGACTAGGATGTCAGTGTCCAGCGTGTCTGTGTGACACGTAATTGCAACGGTTCCAAATTGCAAGTAAAAATATGCGGACTTTGCCAAATACAGAAAGACTATTCTGACATTCACAGTACTATTCATCATTTCTGCCTGACCAATCTCAGAAATGCTAAGTTGTACTGGTTTTGCCAGTAATCATATCATGCATTGACAGGGATTCATGTACAGTGCTTACCTGCTAACTGACTCCTAGGTTGAATATTAACAAACATCATATTCAGTAACGTCTCAAGTTGAAATCTTTTCCATATTATGTCGTGACCTGTGCCACCAAATGTATGTCTGTGTGTTGTAAAACATCTGTTTTTCCCAGGGATTGTCTTCACATCTGCCAATGGTAGAAAGTGACTGAGAGTGGAGATACAGTATGTAAGGGTGTTGGGTTATGTGTGTGTGTGTGTGTGTGTGTGTGTGTGTGTGTGTGTGTGTGTGTGTGTGTGTGTGTGTGTGTGTGTGTGTGTGTGTGTGTGTGTGTGTGTGTGTGTGTGTGTGTGTGGGTATATATGCATGACCAGGCAGATCGCTCAAGTGTGACTTCGTAATTGGACATCTATCCACATCCTGAGGACGTTGGGAAATGTCGAAACCGGACACTTGGGGGACACAGTGAGCGCTATTACCATCAATGTTTTGCCAGGGCGTTACAGACGGGATGATGTACGGGCGTAATCTCATGACTCTGGATCAGAAGGTTGCGTGTTTGACCACAGTGGTGGACACTAATTTTTTATTTCGATTTTCTTACCCTATCCCAAACTTAATCCTTACCTTAACCATTCAGAATGAGTGTCTAAACGTAATGTTTTAACCCTATCCAAAACATTAACCTTGGAGCTACTTTTGAAATTTGACATTTGGAGAAACGTTGATCAACGTCTAATTCTGCAGTGAGACTGTGAGAGCTTGTTGATATGACAGGTTTGAAGACCCTTTCCCACATACATAAGGACACTGGCGGCTGACGTGAGGGAAGCCACAGATGGGTGAGGTCATCATGACCTCGCCGGCGCCCCGCCACCGCTGAGGTCTGGTCCTGACGTGTGAACGCAGACTTCTCAAACTGTCGCCCAACTGACAGGACCAACCCCAGTATTTAGAGAGGCCTTGGTATCCCCCCGTATACATTTACAGCCACACCACACACACACATGCGCGCTACCACACACACATATGCACACAAACACACATGCACGCACACACATATACCTATAGACGGACACACACACACACATACTTTGGGCCGCAGCCCAGTTGTCAGCCCAGCCAGCAATCAACCTCACCCATGATTAACACTAGGGATCGGATCCAGCAGAGATGTGGCTAAAGTACCCAGCAGCTTCATCGGTGCCTCATCGGTGTCATGTCCCTTCCAGAGCAGTGTATCGGAGGTCTTGTTTTCATACTACTCATGCAAGGCTTAAACAGGGAGGAGGGAAGGTTGTGTGGTGGTGGTGTGCATGCATGCGTGCTTGTGTGATGTGTGATGTGTGTGTGATGTGTGTATGATGTGTGTGTGTGTGTGTGTGTGTGTGTGTGTGTGTGTGTGTGTGTGTGTGTGTGTGTGTGTGTGTGGTAAAGAGTCCTCAACCATGTTGGAATTCATATTTCTCTTCGCTCCTCGTTTGGTTCCGAGAATTGCTGGATGCCAGTAGAATACTGTAAACAAACTACATTAGCCTCTGGTTGATTGATATTTATAAGTACCTTATATAAAGAAAAGAAAATGGTTGCATAGCAAAAATAATCTCATTTTTCAAACTAACCATATCATTGAGTGTATGTTCATTTATCTTTCTCATGACATTCGCTGAAACCTAAAAACATAACATTTGGATAGGAGTTACCGCACTGTGGGCTGTGGTCCTCGAGTCAATAGAAGGGTCTTAGCATACAGCTCATCAGTCTTTGTCCCAAATGGCACCCTATTCCCTATGTACTGTAGTGCACTACATTTGACCAGGGCCCATAGGGGTAGTGCAATATATGGGTATTACGGTGCAATTTGGGACTCAACATAAATGTCCATAAGACAGAGGCTGAGAATCAATATATTAACCACACACGATCTGTAGTAGCGTTATGATCTACTTGATCTACTTGGATTATCTACTTAGTCGCTTTAAGGCACAATCCTGATTTTTGTTTCAGCTCAATGGCAGCCCTAATACCTGGTTTGGTATAAGGCTGAGAGCCCGGGCTGGGGAAATGTTACCACTCTCAAATGAATATCGAGCTGCAGCTGCAAGGACTGACAATCCATGAAATCAACATGGAGGTTGAGAAAAATCTATCAGTGACTCTGATTGGACCACAGATCGCCATCAGCTCATTCTGATTGGCCTAAAGAAGCAAACACTTTTAGTTTTCCTTGGCCGACCGTCCTATCCTCTAGAGGAGTCCTTATGGAAAAAGAGGTCGGCGGAGCGAAGTGGCGCCGAAAAAACACAAAGTCAAATAAACCAAATGTTTTAAAAGCTTTCACACATATTTATTTTGACATAAATAAAGGCGCAGGTATTACTTCTTCATAATTGAGCCTGTTGACGGTGGGATTCAGAGCTCAGCCAACATAGAGATCCCTTTTTTCATTTGTGTCAATGTAACATTCATGCTGAGCCCCAGAGAGTGCCCGGTTTGGGGAGGTGGGGCTTTCAAAAGCGATAAAAATTAACTAGTGCCTGCCCAAGGAGGTGGCTGTATATGTCAAGGACAGAGACATTACCAAGTCACGCATGAAACTGAAACACAGCCAGGCTATAGGAGGGGTTTCCACCGTGAAACTGAAGTACAACCAGGCTATAGGAGGGGTTTCCACCGTGAAAGTGAAGTACAACCAGGCTATAGGAGGGGTTTCTACCTTGAAACTGAAACACAGCCAGGCTATAGGAGGGGTTTCCACCGTGAAACTGAAGTACAACCAGGCTATAGGAGGGGTTTCTACCTTGAAACTGAAACACAGCCAGGCTATAGGAGGGGTTTCTACCTTGAAACTGAAGTACAACCAGGCTATAGGAGGGGTTTCTACCTTGAAACTGAAACACAGCCAGGCTATAGGGGAGGTTTCCACCGTGAAAATGAAGTACAACCAGGCTATAGGAGAGGTTTCCACCGTGAAACTGAAGTACAACCAGGCTATAGGAGGGGTTTCTACCTTGAAACTGAAACACAGCCAGGCTATAGGAGGTTTCCACCGTGAAACTGAAGTACAACCAGGCTATAGGAGAGGGTTCCACCGTGAAACTGAAACACAACCAAGCTATAGGAGGGGTTTCCACGGTGAAACTGAAACACAGCCAGGCTATAGGAGGGGTTTCCACCGTGAAACTGAAGCACAGCCAGGCTATAGGAGAGGTTTCCACCGTGAAACTGAAGTACAACCAGGCTATAGGAGGGGTTTCCACCGTGAAACTGAAACACAGCCAGGCTATAGGAGGGGTTTCCACCGTGAAACTGAAACACAGCCAGGCTATAGGAGGGGTTTCCACCGTGAAACTGAAACACAGCCAGGCTATAGGAGGGGTTTCCACCGTGAAACTGAAACACAGCCAGGCTATAGGAGGGGTTTCCACCGTGAAACTGAAACACCGCCAGGCTATAGGAGGGGTTTCTACCGTGAAACTGAAGCACAACCAGGCTATAGGAGGGGTTTCTACCGTGAAACTGAAACACAGCCAGGCTATAGGAGGGGTTTCTACCTTGAAACTGAAACACAGCCAGGCTATAGGAGGGGTTTCACGGTGAAACTGAAACACAGCCAGGCTATAGGAGGGGTTTCCACCGTGAAACTGAAGCACAGCCAGGCTATAGGAGAGGTTTCCACCGTGAAACTGAAGTACAACCAGGCTATAGGAGGGGTTTCCACCGTGAAACTGAAACACAGCCAGGCTATAGGAGGGGTTTCCACCGTGAAACTGAAACACAGCCAGGCTATAGGAGGGGTTTCCACCGTGAAACTGAAACACAGCCAGGCTATAGGAGGGGTTTCCACCGTGAAACTGAAACACAGCCAGGCTATAGGAGGGGTTTCCACCGTGAAACTGAAACACCGCCAGGCTATAGGAGGGGTTTCTACCGTGAAACTGAAGCACAACCAGGCTATAGGAGGGGTTTCTACCGTGAAACTGAAACACAGCCAGGCTATAGGAGGGGTTTCTACCTTGAAACTGAAACACAGCCAGGCTATAGGAGGGGTTTCCACCATGAAACTGAAACACAGACAGGCTATAGGAGAGGTTTCCACGGTGAAACTGAAACACAGCCAGGCTATATGAGGGGTAAGGAAATAGAAAAATTATTATTTTAAAAACAGGTAAGTTTCCTCCTCTTCTTCCGAAGAGGAGAGGCGAAACGGATCAGAGGACCAATACGCGGCGTGGTAATTTTCCATGGTACTTTTTAATGCTATAAGGTACATGAACAAAACTAAACAAAACAAAAAATGTGAAACTCAAAACAGTCCTATCTGGTGCACACACTGAGACAGGAAACAATCACCCACAAACACACAGTGAAACCCAGGCCACCAGTATGATTCTCAATCAGAGACAACTAATGACACCTGCCTCTGATTGAGAACCATACTAGGCCGAAAACATAGAAATTCCAAAACCTAGACAAACAAACATAGACTGCCCACCCAACTCACGCCCTGACCATACTAACTAAACACAAAACACAGAAAATAAAGGTCAGAACGTGACAGTACCCCCCAAAGGTGCGGACTCCGGCCGCAAAACCTTGACCTATAGGGGAGGGTCTGGGTGGGCATCTGTCCGCGGTAGCGGTTCTGGCGCGGGACGCGGACCCCACTTCACCATTGTCTTTGTCCGCCTCCGTGGCTTTCTCACCATGGCAACCCCTCTCAATGACCCCACTGGACAGAGGGGCAGCTCGGGACAGAGGGGCAGAAGCTCTGGACAGAGGGACAGGGGCTCTGGACAGAGGGACAGGGGCTCTGGCGCTTCTGGGCTGAGGGGCTCTGGCGCCTCTGGGCTGAGGGGCTCTGGCGCCTCTGGGCTGAGGGGCTCTGGCGCCTCTGGGCTGGGGCTCTGGCGCCTCTGGGCTGAGGGGCTCTGGCGCCTCTGGGCTGAGGGGCTCTGGCGCCTCTGGGCTGGGGGCTCTGGCGCCTCTGGGCTGAGGGGCGCCGGACAGGCGGGCGCCGGCGCCGGACAGGCGGGAGGCTCCGGCAGCGGCGCGGCCCAGGACCAGGCGGCTGGCGCCCCTGGGCTGAGGGGCTAGGACAGGCGGGGCTCCGGCAGTGGCGCCGGGGCGGGACGCTCCGGCAGTGGCGCCGGACAGGCGGGAGCTCCGGCAGCGGCGCCGGACAGGCGGGAGGCTCCCGGCAGGGCGCCGGACAGGCGGGACGCTCCGGCAACGGCGCCGGACAGGCGGGAGCACCTGCAGAGAGGAGACAGAGAGACAGCCTGGTGCGTGGAGCTGCTACAGGAGGCAGCGGCGCCGGACAGGCGGGACGCTCCAGCAGCGGCGCCGGACAGGAGGGATGCTCCGGCAGCGGCGCCAGACAGGCGGGACGCTCCGGCAGCGGCGCCAGACAGGCGGGACGCTCCAGCAGCGGCGCCGGACAGGCGGACGCTCCGGCAGCAGCGCCGGACAGGCGGGAGGCTCCGGCAGCAGCGCCGGACAGGCGGGAGGCTCCGGCAGCGGCGCCGGACAGGCGGGAGGCTCCGGCAGCGGCGCCGGACAGGCGGGAGGCCCGGACAGGCGGGAGGCTCCGGCAGCGGCGCCGGACAGGCGGGACGCTCCGGCAGCGGCGCCGGACAGGCGGGAGGCTCCGGCAGCGGCGCCGGACAGGCGGGACGCTCCGGCAGCGGACAGGCGGGAGCACCTGCAGGGGAGGAGACTGAGAGACAGCCTGGTGCGTGGGGCTGCCACAGGAACTACCAGGCTGGGGAGACTTTCAGGAGGCTTGGTGTTAGGAGGAGCCTGAAAGACCGGGCTGTGGGGAGCACTGGAGCTCTGGTGCGCAACCTTGGCACCACTTCCCCAGGCTGGACAACTACTCGAGCCCGGACCCTCAAGAGTGCAGGCACAGGTTGAACCGGGCTGTGGGTAAGCACGGGAGATCTAGTGCTTACTACACGCACCTCTCCCCTAGGCTCCACTCCCACAGTTGCCCGGTACGAGCGGAGCGCAGGCAGAGGACGCACTGCACCCTCCCAGCGCCCCGGAGACACAGCACGCAGAGCCGGCGCAGGATAACCTGGACCAAGACTGCGTACCGGCGACCAGACCCGCTGAGCAGGCACCATACGCCCTGGCTCAATGCCCACACTCGCATGGCACTGCCCTGGCTCAATAGCGCACCGGGCTATGGACACGCACTGGCGACAATTTGCGCTGAACTGCCGTGCTGGCTCCTCATACACAGCTCAACCGCATAACACGGTGCCTGACCAGTACGCACTGGCGACACCTGCTCATAATAAGCACAGAGGAGTGAGCTCAGGTCTGCTACCTGGCTTAGTACCACACCTCTGCCCCCAAAAAAATTTGGGGCTGCCTCTCGTACCTGTCGCACTGCCGTGCTGGCTCCTCATATTGCCGCCGATCAGCTGCCTCCAGCTCTGCTTTGGGGCTGCGATTTTCCCCAGCCCGTGCCCAGGGTCCCTCTCCGTTCAATATCTGCTCCCATGTCCAGGAGTCCTGTGATGGTGGCCTCTGTTGTTGATGCTGCTGCTGCTGTCGTCGCTGTCCTTTACCACGCCGCTTGGTCCGATTGTGGTGGGTGATTCTGTAACGAGTTTCCTCCTCTTCTTCCGAAGAGAGAGGCGAAACGGATCAGAGGACCAATACGCGGCGTGGTAATTTTCCATGGTACTTTTTAATGCTATAAGGTACACATGAACAAAACTAACAAAACAAAAAATGTGAAACTCAAAACAGTCCTATCTGGTGCACACACTGAGACAGGAAACAATCACCCACAAACACACAGTGAAACCCAGGCCACCTAAGTATGATTCTCAATCAGAGACAACTAATGACACCTGCCTCTGATTGAGAACCATACTAGGCCGAAACATAGAAATTCCCAAAACCTAGACAAACAAACATAGACTGCCCACCCAACTCACGCCTGACCATACTAACTAAACACAAAACACAGAAAATAAAGGTCAGAACGTGACAGTATGACTCATTTTAAATTGTGTATAAGTAGCGTAGAGTTAATTATTAGGTAATATTATTGTTATTATTTTATTTTTTAATCATTAACAAGCAGTTAAAATTAATCGGTTTTATTTGGTTCTTGTCAGAAAGTTATATTTTAGATGGTTGTAAAATAACTCATAAAAGGGTTGTTCCACCAATTCCGTGCCTTTTGAGAAGTGTAACTTGGTCAAAAAAAACATTCACCTAATTGTAACATTGTGTCATAAAGAGCATTCTAACAAGTTTGTCCATCTCAAGAGTTTTTTTCTTTACTATAGTAAGTGCCTATTAAGTGCCAAATAAAGTAACAGGGTAACAGGGTAACAGCCTTTCTAGGGAGTTTTTCCTAGCCACCGTGCTTTTACACCTGCATTGTTTGCTGTTTGGGGTTTTAGGCTGGGTTTCTGTACAGCACTTTGAGATATCAGCTGATGTACGAAGGGCTATATAAATACATTTGATTTGATTTGATTTGATTTGATCGTAACAGAGTTGATGATTTCTTCTTAAATCAGCCATAAATCCCATTGTGACAGGGGGAATGGAAGCTTGTTGTGTGCAACAGGGTGTGGCAATTGAATGCAAGCTTCACAAAAAAAATGTAATTGTTAAAAAATGTCTAGCTTGTCTATTTATGGGTCCCAGGGTGACGTGTTATGCCTCGACCCACTAAGTTTTCCACTACAGAACACCAGAGAATGGCCAAAAAGAGTAGGACCAGCGCACCTGCTTTTACTCTATGAGTTGACTATTAGATGTGCAATGTTTGTTTAGAATAAAATATAGAGTTCAGTTCACATCACAGGGTTGACCAAAAATGAGGGACAGACATAAACAAATCACTAATTGTCTACTGTAAAACATACCAGGTAGAAGACTACAGTCAAAGCTATTTTAAGGGTGTAGGGACAAGTATATGTAGATAAACCAAAATGCAGATAAAACCATGATAAAGCAGCTGATTGAATCTAGCCTGAAGAGTTGCTCAGTTCCTTACTAGATCTTGTCTGAAATAGTCCCATTCCTATGCATGTGTTTATTAACCAGGGAGTTGATATGGCAGCATGCACAAAGCTATGTTTTGAAAAGCTTAGTAGTGAATAGTGAATTTTTGGCCATTTGAAACCTTCACAAATGTTAAATGCTACACAATGCAGATTGCTCATGAAGCTTTGGAATTAGCTTACCAGACTGTTGCCCTTTCCAACATAGAAATATGAATCCTAGAAGGAACTAAGACCTCAGACAATGGCAATTTGACTGGAACACTCATGGGGAGCCAACACCCAATATTCCACCAGTCCATTCATCTCAGAATATTGACTTGAATGAACATTTATATTTTTATTTCAAACACCCTACAGCTCATACCAAAGACTGCCTCCATTATCTGCATTCATAAACTCTTTCTGTTGTAAAGTGAGTTAGTTCTCTAGTGTATGGAGGCTCTGACACAGTGACAACATCTGTGAAATCAATAATACTGACAAATCTTACTTTTCAAACACTAACGTGAGTTCACCAAGGCTCACTGAAGAATCTTACCTTTCAAAGATGACATACAGTAGCTACAGTATCTGATATCAACTGCAATAATAATCTAATTGACCAGTCTTAGATTCCCATACTCCCTTAGAGAGACTACAGGAAGAGCAGAAGGCAGCCATAACCCCAACAGCTCAAATTCTATCTATTTTTCCAAATTCTGTTGCTCTTTCCACCTCCATTAACCTCCATTAGCCTTTGAGGTAAACTGTAAACTTCAGCACTCCACCTGTGTTTTCTCTGATTACATTACCTTGCATCTTCTCACTGTGATCATTTCACTGGTGAGTAATATCCTGAGGAGTTGTTTTACTTCCTGTTTGGTGACCCAAGAGACCAAGACTTGGGTTACCTCCTGACCCCATGACCTCCATGACCCCTCCTGTACCCCTCCACCCTGCCTCAAATAAACGCTCAGGGGGGGGACCATCTGCACTTCTTTCCACTGAATATTTCAGAGAAAATATGTTCAATTATATTGTCAATGTACTTGAATAAGCCTGAAAACTGAAAAGGCATTTTTAACATTTCAAAATGTAAATAGAGTATATCCCTATGGGAAAACAAGGTTGTTTTTTGTTTGTATTTGCTGAAACACAGAATTGGTGAAAATCTGTTTCAAATGCATTTCATCATGTATACAAGACATATTACCTCAAACTTTGAATGTATAAATTCCCTGGGTCTGGCTGTGAACACCCCTTATTAAAGAGACACTGATCTTACTGATCACTTCACTCAGTTAAGGTGCACTGAAGCCAGGCTGATCCACTTCACACGCAGGTCCCGGGAGTAGCTAGGTGCAGCTAGTTGTAGCTAGATGCTGGGTAACTCTATAGGTTTAATTACGGGACCTAAGCAGCAGAGGGTCACAGCTTCTTGATAACCCGGTGGTGAGACAGAGCTGTTTGTCTCTAACCCGGCTGTCGGAGCGTTTACTGTGAGAACTGGGACAAATAGTTGCTGCTTTTGTGTCAATATTATCCACCTCCACACTTGTGCACGCACATACGCATGCACATACACGGATAGACACACACACACGCACAGATAGACACACACATACACACGCACAAACTGCAGACAACTACCCTCCTCGGCCCTGGCCAAATAACTGAATCACCAAGCAAAGACTACTCCTGTTGAGATACAGTGGGTATACAGGGTAGGATGAAACGGTGGTTAGCACTAAGTTTGAAAACATCCCCAGCTACTTTACTTGAGGCTGTGAGTGATCGTCAATCCCATAACCTGACATTATCTTAGTGACATACTGTAGCTGTGTGTCCTAAAGCAAAAATATACAGGAATTACACATTATCTAAATAAATTGATTTAGAAAGGGGCACAAGACAGGGATATCCCCTCTCCCCTCCAGTTTGCACTGGCAATTTAACCAATTGCAGTTATAATTAGACAGGACCCAAACGTAACAGGTTTCAGTATTGGTAAACATTAAACCACATACCTGACCAATATTAAAACGCAGTACCCCCTTTGCTAAAAAATATTATGTAAATACTCAAAATCTCAGGATCTAAAATGAATGTGGGAAAAAAAAAAACTAAATAATGGAAATCTGAAAAATGTAACAAATAACTCACGATCTACACTAATCCTTTAAGTGGACCACAAAAAATATGAAATACTTAGGATGCTTAATACATGACAACAAACCAAAAATATTTTAAGATAACTTTATTCCATTACTCAACAATATGAAAGCAGATCAAATTAAATGTAATAATCTTCCCATAAAACTTACAAGGAGAATATAGCTCTTTAGAATGGCATGGCTGCCTCTGTTAAAAAAATGTGGGTAATACCAATTGCATAATTAACAAAATTACAGTTAATGAAAATGTACGCTTTTCCAGTATAAGTTATATAGAATTTATTATACAAGAGACAAAATTCACAAATTCTACATCACAACAACAGAGTCATGTCTTAAGTGTAAAACTAATAATGACTCAATAATCCAAGCTTTCTGTGAATACAATAAAGTCCTAAAGTTGTTGGCGGAGCTAGAAAGTTGGCTGTCAGAAGTACAGTATTACAATGTAAACATACTTTTAATCCATATGTCTGCATATTTCAAGACATGGCATATGGGGGTGTAGTGAGATATCCGATGGGTTGGACGATTCTCAATCGTTATCTTAAAAAAATGGAAAACTTGGAAATCAATAAATCAGCCATCATTAACAAAATGGAAAATCTAATTATGTATTATTTAAAACACCCTACAGTTGATTTACACAATGGTGTTAAGTTGCATAACAAAGAATACCATCAAAATCTGTCAGTTTAAACTAGAGATATCATTCAGTTAAAGTGCACTGAAGCCAGGCTGATCCACTTCACACGCAGGTCCCGGGAGTAGCTAGGTGCAGCTAGGTGTAGCTAGATGCTGGGTAACTCTATAGGTTTAATTACAGGACCTAAGCAGCAGAGGGTCACAGCTTCTTGATAACCCGGTGGTGAGTCAGAGCTGTTTGTCTCTAACCCGGCTATCGGAGCGTTTACTGTGAGAACTGGGACAAATAGTTGTCTTTGTGTCAATATTATCCACCTACCACACACATGCACACACAGCACACACACACACACACACACACACACACACACACACATACACACACACACACACACACACACACACACACACACACACACACACACACACACACGCACACACACGCACACACGCACACATGCACACATGCACACACACACACACACACGCACACGCACACGCACACGCACACGCACACACACACACACACACACACACACACACACACACACACACACACACACACACACACACACACACACACACACACACACACACACACACACCGCATAACTGAGTCACCAAGCAAAGTCTACTCCTGTTGAGATACAGTGGGTTAACAGGGTAGGATGAAACAGTGGTTAGCACTAAGCATGAAAACATCCCCAGCTACTTTACTTGAGGCTGTGTGTGATCAATTGTACATAACAAAACATACCTTCAAAGTCTGTCTGTTTATACTAGAGATATCTATTTCTTTGCATTGGTATGCGTCTCAATCCACCGCTTCACACTCCCGCATCTACAGTGAAAGGCAGAGCTAGAATGGTGTTAGTCAGACCATGAGACATCACGAACATCCATCTACTCAAAAGGGGAGACTCTCACAAACACGATGGTGTTCTCTGTTCTGCTTTAAGTCTCACGGGACTCATCTGAAGGGAACCGGTACCGGTTAAATTAAAGGGAATGGAAATAGGAAGGTTGTTTGTAAATATGTGTAAAAACATATTCAAATACTTCCAGATTTAAAAAATATATATATCTTCTGAATTGTTTTGGACTGTCCTATTTTCAGTTTCTGAATGTGTTTTGCAATGTGTTTCTATGGGCTTAAGTAGTAAAGGCCAAAATCAATATTTGATCAAACATTTATTTTAAATATATTTTTTGATACCTAAAGGGGTCCTAAAATTCTAAATCAAATAGCTAAATGATCCATAGCATGACCATTTTATAATAATTTCATATGTCAGTTTAGCAACCCCCAACATCTTAGACTTTAAAGAAAATATTGAAAGTGGTGCCGTTTCAAACCATGTGGTGGAGGGTGATGCAGGCGCTGGGGGTGTGTGTTGTGGGTCTAGGCATGGGTGATGTAGTTCATGTTTGTATGATGTTGTCGTTTGCACGTGTATGTTTTGTATTGTTAATCAAATAAAATCTTACAGAAAAAAAAATAAGAGATACTGTAGCTGTGTGAAGAAAGGAATTGTATGTAACCCAACACAATATCATTCATTAAAGCACAGCGGCACACATTCCTCCAGTCATTGTGACTGTTTGGAGGTAGCTAGTCAGGTATGTGGTGGCCCAGACAGACCCGCAGACAGACAGACAAACACAGACAGACAGGAAAACACACAGACAGACAGGTCCGTAGACAGACAGAGAACTAAGACTACTCCATGGCAGATCTTATAAACCAACTACACTCATCTTTCTTTCCTCCCACCGTGCACAGTGCAGTTATACCGCTGCCTGACTCAAATATTGAACCTCAGGAAATCGAGGAGGACAATTTCCTCTGAGTGTAACTTTAGAACGCAGAAGACCGGGCTCCCGGAATCTCGGGGCCACCACCGCTGTGCTGTCCAGTTAGAGACTGCCTCCCCGCAGTGCAAACACTGACATCGAACTGAAAAACAGGAGAACCCCAAGAGAAGGAGGAGAAAGAGGAGGAGGATGACAGGAGGAGAAAGGCGAGGAAGGAGACACAGAGCTCCTTACAGCACACTATTGTAGTTGGCACATTTCAACTGAACCTCTCTCTTTCTCCTCCCGGCTCCAGTTCACGCTGCCTCTGCCACTTTGCAAAGTGATCGTGAGGCATGGACAGAAAGAGGAGGGGGGAGATGAAGGGAAGAGAGGGAGGAGGGAAGCAACCCCTGTTGTGTGCCATTATTTAAATCTCTGATAAAAATAAGTCCTGTGTACGTACAGTATCAATGACCACTCCATTTCCGAATGGTTCTGTTTTTCAGCAGTCCTTCCAGCAAGCCTGTTTTCAATTGGAAGTGTCTTGCCCCTGTTCAAGTAGCATAATGTAAAATAGAAGTATTTGCTCTCTCTGTAGAACAGAAGAATCTCTGCCAACGGCTGTTAACAGTGTTCCAGGAATACCTAGAGAGTACAAAATGGCCCACATTCTAAACTAAGAAAACGTATATCCATACACTCTCAATCTTTACACAAGTTGTTTCATAACCTCATCGTTTCTTTTCTTGTTATTTCCTAAATATTCAGACATCGTTTCATTTCCTTGTCCTTCCCATTCTGCCCCTGAATGGAATGTATAAAAGGTGTCCCTCACAGCACGGTCGTCTGACACTGTCTCACAAGGCCTTGAAGTGTGTCATTGTTTATTTCACCTCCTCCTCCCCATTTGTACTAATTCCATTGTCGCAGTCCAATGCTAAAATTCCTGATGCCTGAAAGGGTTCAATCTGATCGGCAAAACACCAGATTCATAACATTCTCTGCAACACCTTATAATAACTTTAGAACATTTTTGATCATAAACATAGTATAATAATTTATAACATTAATATGAGTTAAAAATCAAGTGTTACCCAACTTTCTGTTAACAGCATCAAGTTTCATTGTCACCGACACCCTGCAGCGCAATATTACATTGAAATTGTCACTCTGTTTAACAGTGGAGAGGAAATTTGTATCCAGGACTAAACCTAGACCAGTAGAGAGGAAGTGAGTATCTACATTAGAACTAGAACTAAACCTAGACCAGTAGAGAGGAAGTGAGTATCTATATTAGAACTAAACCTAGACCAGTAGAGAGGAAGTGAGTATCTACAGTAGACCAGTAGAGAGGAAGTGAGTATCTACATTAGAACTAAACCTAGACCAGTAGAGAGGAAGTGAGTATCTACATTAGAACTAAACCTAGACCAGTAGAGAGGAAGTGAGTATCTACATTAGAACTAAACCTAGACCAGTAGAGAGGAAGTGAGTATCTATATTAGAACTAAACCTAGACCAGTAGAGAGGAAGTGAGTATCTACATTAGAACTAAACCTAGACCAGTAGAGAGGAAGTGAGTATCTACCATTAGAACTAAACCTAGACCAGTAGAGAGGAAGTGAGTATCTACATTAGAACTAAACCTAGACCAGTAGAGAGGAAGTGAGTATCTACATTAGAACTAAACCTAGACCAGTAGAGAGGAAGTGAGTATCTACATTAGAACTAAACCTAGACCAGTAGAGAGGAAGTGAGTATCTACATTAGAACTAAACCTAGACCAGTAGAGAGGAAGTGAGTATCTACATTAGAACTAAACCTAGACCAGTAGAGAGGAAGTGAGTATCTATATTAGAACTAAACCTAGACCAGTAGAGAGGAAGTGAGTATCTACATTAGAACTAAACCTAGACCAGTAGAGAGGAAGTGAGTATCTACATTAGAACTAAACCTAGACCAGTAGAGAGGAAGTGAGTATCTACATTAGAACTAAACCTAGACCAGTAGAGAGGAAGTGGAGTATCTACATATTAGAACAAACCTAGACCAGTAGAGAGGAAGTGAGTATCTACATTAGAACTAAACCTAGACCAGTAGAGAGGAAGTGAGTATCTACATTAGAACTAAACCTAGACCAGTAGAGAGGAAGTGAGTATCTACATTAGAACTAAACCTAGACCAGTAGAGAGGAAGTGAGTATCTACATTAGAACTAAACCTAGACCAGTAGAGAGGAAGTGAGTATCTACATTAGAACTAAACCTAGACCAGTAGAGAGGAAGTGAGTATCTACATTAGAACTAAACCTAGACCAGTAGAGAGGAAGTGAGTATCTACATTAGAACTAAACAGACCAGTAGAGAGGAAGTGAGTATCTACATTAGAACTAAACCTAGACCAGTAGAGAGGAAGTGAGTATCTACATTAGAACTAAACCTAGACCAGTAGAGAGGAAGTGAGTATCTACATTAGAACTAAACCTAGACCAGTAGAGAGGAAGTGAGTATCTACATTAGAACTAAACCTAGACCAGTAGAGAGGAAGTGAGTATCTACATTAGAACTAAACCTAGACCAGTAGAGAGAAGTGAGTATCTACATTAGAACTAAACCTAGACCAGTAGAGAGGAAGTGAGTATCTACATTAGAACTAAACCTAGACCAGTAGAGAGGAAGTGAGTATCTACATTAGAACTAAACCTAGACCAGTAGAGAGGAAGTGAGTATCTACATTAGAACTAAACCTAGACCAGTAGAGAGGAAGTGAGTATCTACATTAGAACTAAACCTAGACCAGTAGAGAGGAAGTGAGTATCTACATTAGAACTAAAACCTAGACCAGTAGAGAATTAGAACTAAACCTAGAAGTGAGTATCTACATTAGAACTAAACCTAGACCAGTAGAGGAAGTGAGTATCTACAGTAGACCAGTAGAGAGGAAGTGAGTATCTACATTAGAACTAAACCTAGACCAGTAGAGAGTGAAGTGAGTATCTACATTAGAACTAAAAACCTAGACCAGTAGAGAGGAAGTGAGTATCTATATTAGAACTAAACCTCAGACCAGTAGAGAGGAAGTGAGTATCTACATTAGAACTAAACCTAGACCAGTAGAGAGGAAGTGAGTATCTACATTAGAACTAAACCTAGACCAGTAGAGAGGAAGTGAGTATCTACATTAGAACTAAACCTAGACCAGTAGAGTGGAAGTGAGTATCTACATTAGAACTAAACCTAGACCAGTAGAGAGGAAGTGAGTATCTACATTAGAACTAAACCTAGACCAGTAGAGAGGAAGTGAGTATCTACATTAGAACTAAACCTAGACCAGTAGAGAGGAAGTGAGTATCTACATTAGAACTAAACCTAGACCAGTAGAGAGGAAGTGAGTATCTACATTAGAACTAAACCTAGACCAGTAGAGAGGAAGTGAGTATCTACATTAGAACTAAACCTAGACCAGTAGAGAGGAAGTGAGTATCTACATTAGAACTAAACCTAGACCAGTAGAGAGGAAGTGAGTATCTACATTAGAACTAAACCTAGACCAGTAGAGAGGAAGTGAGTATCTACATTAGAACTAAACCTAGACCAGTAGAGAGGAAGTGAGTATCTACATTAGAACTAAACCTAGACCAGTAGAGAGGAAGTGAGTATCTACATTAGAACTAAACCTAGACCAGTAGAGAGGAAGTGAGTATCTACATTAGAACTAAACCTAGACCAGTAGAGAGGAAGTGAGTATCTACATTAGAACTAAACCTAGACCAGTAGAGAGGAAGTGAGTATCTACATTAGAACTAAACCTAGACCAGTAGAGAGGAAGTGAGTATCTACATTAGAACTAAACCTAGACCAGTAGAGAGGAAGTGAGTATCTACATTAGAACTAAACCTAGACCAGTAGAGAGGAAGTGAGTATCTACATTAGAACTAAACCTAGACCAGTAGAGAGGAAGTGAGTATCTACATTAGAACTAAACCTAGACCAGTAGAGAGGAAGTGAGTATCTACATTAGAACTAAACCTAGACCAGTAGAGAGGAAGTGAGTATCTACATTAGAACTAAACCTAGACCAGTAGAGAGGAAGTGAGTATCTACATTAGAACTAAACCTAGACCAGTAGAGAGGAAGTGAGTATCTACATTAGAACTAAACCTAGACCAGTAGAGAGGAAGTGAGTATCTACATTAGAACTAAACCTAGACCAGTAGAGAGGAAGTGAGTATCTACATTAGAACTAAACCTAGACCAGTAGAGAGGAAGTGAGTATCTACATTAGAACTAAACCTAGACCAGTAGAGAGGAAGTGAGTATCTACATTAGAACTAAACCTTCCACAAACACACACAGGCACATCCACTAACACACACAGGCACATCCACTAACACACACAGGCACATCCACAAACACACACAGGCACATCCACTAACACACACAGGCACATCCACAAACACACACAGACACATCCACATACACACACAGGCACATCCACAAACACACACAGGCACATCCACTAACACACACAGGCACATCCACAAACACACACAGGCACATCCACAAACACACACAGGCACATCCACTAACACACACAGGCACATCCACTAACACACACAGGCACATCCACTAACACACACAGGCACATCCACTAACACACACAGGCACATCCACTAACACACACAGGCACATCCACTAACACACGCAGGCACATCCACAAACACACACAGGCACATCCACATAACACACACAGACACATCCACAAACACACACAGGCACATCCACATACACACACAGGCACATCCACTAACACACACAGGCACATCCACTAACACACACAGGCACATCCACTAACACACACAGACACATCCACAAACACACACAGGCACATCCACATACACACACAGACACATCCACAAACACACGCAGGCACATCCACAAACACACACAGGCACATCCATACACACAGACACATCCACAAACACACACAGACACATCCACACAGGCACACACAAACACAGACACATCCACAAATACACACCACATACACACACGTAGGCACATCCCACTAACATTAAACACAGACACATCCACTAACACACTCTTAAACCGCCCCCTTTACTGCCACACCAAAACTGCTCAACATGTTCATTCAACACTGGATCAATTGTTCATTTGATTCCAAGCTCAGGTTCAATAGCCACACTACTATACTAGCTAGTTAGAATGCTAGTTATAATGTATGTGGTGTAGTGTGGATATTGGAAAAGAGGCTGAATACGTCTCTCTGCCTGTCATCTGTCTGCGTTATAGGCATTGTCTGAGGGTGTGACAGATGTGTCATAACACGCCGTCAGCAAGAGGTTAGCCATTGTCATTCAATCATCATTACTGGTTTCAGTGAAATGGCAAGAGAGTGACCTGGCTGTGTCCTTTCTGTAGCTCAGTTGGTAGATCTGTAACGCCAGGGTAGTGGGCCGTTCATACGTAGAATGTATGCACACATGACTGTAAGTCGCTTTTGATAAAAGCGCCTGCTAAATGGCATATATTATTATATTATTATTATATTATTATAAATCAGACGCTGCTATTGATGATTAGCATTTCACAGTCATTTCAACTGTGCAGAGCAGAGTTTATTTCACCCAGAGGCATGGAAAGGTCACTCAAGGTTTTTCACACGATCTGGGCTGTTTTCTAGCTAGATCTGGGCTGTTTTTCACTAGCTTGATCTGGGCTGTTTTTTCACTAGCTTGATCTGGGGCTGTTTTTCACTAGCTTGATCTGGGCTGTTTTTCACTAGCTAGATCTGGGCTGTTTTTCACTAGCTAGATCTGGGCTGTTTTTCACTAGCTAGATCTGGGCTGTTTTTCACTAGCTAGATCTGGGCTGAAGATCTGGGCTGTTTTTCACTAGCTAGATCTGGGCTGTTTTTCACTAGCTAGATCTGGGCTGTTTTTCACTAGCTAGAACTAGCTAGATCTGGGCTGTTTTTCACTAGCTAGATCTGGGCTGTTTTTCACTAGCTAGATCTGGGCTGTTTTTCACTAGCTTGATCTGGGCTGTTTTTCACTAGCTAGATCTGGGCTGTTTTTCACTAGCTAGATCTGGGCTGTTTTTCACTAGCTTGATCTGGGCTGTTTTTCACTAGCTTGATCTGGGCTGTTTTTCACTAGCTTGATCTGGGCTGTTTTTCACTAGCTTGATCTGGGCTGTTTTTCACTAGCTAGATCTGGGCTGTTTTTCACTAGCTTGATCTGGGCTGTTTTTCACTAGCTTGATCTGGGCTGTTTTTCACTAGCTTGATCTGGGCTGTTTTTCACTAGCTTGATCTGGGCTGTTTTTCACTAGCTTGATCTGGGCTGTTTTTCACTAGCTTGATCTGGGCTGTTTTTCACTAGCTTGATCTGGGCTGTTTTTCACTAGCTAGATCTGGGCTGTTTTTCACTTTCAGTAGCTAGATCTGGGCTGTTTTTCAGTAGCTAGATCTGGGCTGTTTTTCACTAGCTAGATCTGGGCTGTTTTTCACTAGCTAGATCTGGGCTGTTTTTCACTAGCTTGATCTGGGCTGTTTTTCCTTACCTATAATTGGTCTTTCTTGACAGCAGAAAATGACTGCTGAAACAAACAGTCTTGTTTCTTGATTACAAAAAGTTGAAGTAAAGGTAGCTATGAGACTTGTGGTTCAGACATTGCACTATTGCTTGACTTGTGTAAGAGTAGTTCTCACCCACTGCTGGAACCTGTCCAATAGCACTGCAGTTTACTGGTGGAAGTTGGAGCCCGTCCAATGGCACGTCAGTTTATCTGGAACGATTGGTGCCAGTGTATCGCCGGTTCGACAAGCCTTTCCTCTCCCACAGATACCCTATCAATGAGTGCCCAAGGTGTTTCAGTTAACTTGAAGGCAGGAGGGTTAAGATAAGGGCTCGATTACAGTGGCACTATCCCACAGGGAGGCCAGAGCAGGGGAAGATATACAAGAAAGTGTGCGGCAGCAATTACCGTAAGGCACAGTCAAAAAGGTGAAGGCCAGGAAACGTTGGCTCTTGAGTCAAAGTATTCTAGAGCTCTAGCTGTGTGATAGGACAGCAGTGAAACCTGTCTGATCTGGTGAAATCATAGCTGCCATTTGCCAAGGCAGTAAGTAATGTTGTCACACCCTGACCTTAGAGAGCTTTTATGTCTCTATATTGGCTTGGTCAGGGGTGTGATTTGGGGTGGGCATTCTTTGTTCTTTTTCTATGTTTTGTATTTCTTTGTTTTGGCTGGGTATGGTTCTCAATCAGGGACAGCTGTCTATCGTTGTCTCTGATTGGGAACCATACTTAGGTAGCTTTTTCCCTCCTATGTTTTGTGGGTAGTTGTTTTCTGTTTAGTGTTCTTCACCTGACAGGACTGTTTCGGTTTCGTGTATTCACTTTGTTAATTTGTGTAAGTGTTCAGTTCAATAAAAGTCATGAACACTCACCACGCTGTGGTCCGATTCCTCCTCATCTGACGACGACACCGTTACAAATGTCTTCATTATGCATGTCACCATTCATCTTTGTTTGCAGAGGGTGATCTTGTGGTTACTATATAGTGTTGTGTGGCTGAGGTCCCTATGACGTTAGTTGATTTCTCATGATCATTGTGAAGGGGAATCTGTTTAAAGTCTAATTTGACTCGATTATGCATCTGATGACGATAAAGCAGCTCTGCTTTCTCCCAATATTAACCTCTGTGTGTGTGCTGACTTTAGGCTGTATTTCTGAGGATGTCCTAATATGGACACCGTAAACATTCTCAGTATGAAACATTGTCAATATTTCTACATGAGTATATTTTGGTTTGGCCATGTGTTACAGATGCCAAATCTACATTAGGCCTACATTTGTCCAAGTCTCAGCCAGCTTTTTGGTACAAGCATTAGACTTAATTGTGAAGAGGGCACAGCAGTGCCTCTTCCCCCTTGGGAGGCTGAAAAGATTTGGCATGGGCCTTCAGACCCTCAAAAAGTTATACAGCCGCACTATCGAGAGCATCTTGACTGGCAGCATCACCATTTGGTATGACAAATGCACAACCCTGGACCGCAAAGTGCTACAAAGGTATATGCAGACAGCCCAGTGCATCGCTAGGGCCAAGCTCCCTGCCATCCAGGACCTTTGTATCAGGCGGTGTCTGAGGAAGGCCCGACAAATTTGCTAAAGACTCAAGCCACCAAAGCAATAGATTGTTCACTCTGCAACAGTCCGGCAAACGGTACCCAGCATCAGCTCGGATCAACAGGCTCCGAGACACCTTATACCCTCAAGCCATAAGACTGCTAAATAGCCAGACTGTTAAATATGCAAATAATGGTACCGGAACAATCTGCACTGACTCTGTCTTGCACTGACCCTAAGCACACTCACTAGACTTTACATACACACCATGTACACACTCACTAGACTTTACATACACACCATTTATACACTCACTAGACTTTACATACACACCATTTATACACTCACTAGACTTTACATACACACCATTTATACACTCACTAGACTTTACATACACACCATTTATACACTCACTAGACTTTTTACATACACCATTTATACACTCACTAGACTTTACATACACACCATTTATACACTCACTAGACTTTACATACACACCATTTATACACTCACTAGACTTTACATACACACCATTTATACACTCACTAGACTTTACATACACACCATTTATACACTCACTAGACTTTACATACACACCATTTATACACTCACTAGACTTTAAATACACACCATTTATACACTCACTAGACTTTACATACACACCATTTATACACTCACTAGACTTTAAATACACACCATTTATACACTCACTAGACTTTACATACACACCATTTATACACTCACTAGACTTTACATACACACCATTTATACACTCACTAGACTTTACAATACACACCATTTATACACTCACTAGACTTTACATGCAACCATTTATACACACTCACAGACACTCACACCACTTTAACTCTGTTCTTCACTTTTACTTTTATTACACTCCTGACTTTACATACACACTTTTACCCTGCACTCACATGTACATATTACATAATACCTTATTATTACACTCCTAGACTTCACATACACACCATTTATACACTATCTAGACCTACAAATACCTTACCATTTTACTGATACTAGTCACTTTTACCTTCCCATTGTACATATCACTCACTAGACTTTACATACATCCATGCCCTAGTCACATTACCACTGCCTTTACATACACACCAAATACCTCACTATTATTTATCATATGCCTAGTCACATTTATACCTCCTTCATGACATATCTACATCAAATACCATTTATACACTCTATCCTATGACTTTACATTACACACCATTTATACACTCACTACTTTAAATACACACCATGTACATCATCAAGATGCTTTACATACACACCATTTATACACTCACTAGACTTTAAATACCATTGTTTATACACTCACTATGACTTTACAATACACACTTCATGTACATCTACTCAATACCTTATAATTACACCCATGCCTAGTCACACTCACTGACTTCATTACACATTACCTCAAATAGACTTATTATTACTATCCTGATGCCTAGTCACTTTACTCCTGCCTTCATGTACATATCTACCTCAAATACTTTACATTATCTATCCTGATGCCTAGTCACTTTACCCTGCCTTCATGTACATATCTACCTCAATACCTTATTATTATCTATCCTGATCCTAGTCACTTTACCCTGCCTTCATGTACACTATCTACCTTAAATACACTTATTTTATCTATCCTGATGCCTAGTCACTTTACCCTGCCTTCATGTACATACTCACTAATACTTTACATTATCTATCCTGATTTAGTCACATTCACTGCCTTTACATATCTACCACAAATACCTTACATTATCTATCCTGATGCCAGTCACTTTACGCTGTTACACCAACATATCTACCCATATACCTTAGCATTATCTATCTGATGTCTACACTTTACCCTGCCTTCATGTACATATCTAACACTAATACCTTATTATTATCTATCCTGATACACTAGTCACACACCCTGCCTTCTGTACATATCTACCTTTTACCTTATTATTATCTATCCTGATGCCTAGTCACATTACCCTGCCTTCATGGTACATATCTACCTCAAATACCTTATTATTATCTATCCTGATGCCTAGTCACATTACCCCGTCTTCATGTACATATCTACCTCAAATACCTTATTATTATCTATCCTGATGTCTAGTCACTTTACCCTGCCTTCATGTACATATCTACCTCAAATACCTTATTATTATCTATCCTGATGCCTAGTCACATTACCCTGCCTTCATGTACATATCTACCTCAAATACCTTATTATTATCTATCCTGATGCCTAGTCACATTACCCTGCCTTCATGTACATATCTACCTCAAATACCTTATTATTATCTATCCTGATGCCTAGTCACTTTACCCTGCCTTCATGTACATATCTACCTCAAATACCTTATTATTATCTATCCTGATGCCTAGTCACATTACCCTGCCTTCATGTACATATCTACCTCAAATACCTTATTATTATCTATCCTGATGCCTAGTCACATTACCCTGCCTTCATGTACATATCTACCTCAAATACCTTATTATTATCTATCCTGATGCCTAGTCACATTACCCTGCCTTCATGTACATATCTACCTCAAATACCTTATTATTATCTATCCTGATGCCTAGTCACTTTACCCTGCCTTCATGTACATATCTACCTCAAATACCTTATTATTATCTATCCTGATGCCTAGTCACTTTACCCTGCCTTCATGTACATATCTACCTCAAATACCTTATTATTATCTATCCTGATGTCTAGTCACTTTACCCTGCCTTCATTTACATATCTACCTCAAATACCTTATTATTATCTATCCTGATGCCGAGTCACTTTACCCTGCCTTCATGTACATATCTCCCTCAAATACCTTATTATTATCTATCCTGATGCCTAGTCACATTACCCTGTCTTCATGTACATATCTACCTCAAATACCTTATTATTATCTATCCTGATGCCTAGTCACATTACCCTGCCTTCATGTACATATCTACTTCAAATACCTTATTATTATCTATCCTGATGCCTAGTCACTTTACCCTGCCTTCATGTACATATCTACCTCAAATACCTTATTATTATATCCTGATGCCTATCACTACCCTGCCTTCATGTACATATCTACCTCAAATACCTTATTATTATCTATCCTGATGCCTAGTCACTTTTACCCTGCCTTCATATACATATCTACCTCAAATACCTTATTATTATCTATCCTGATGTCTAGTCACTTTACCCTGCCTTCATATACATATCTACCTCAAATACCTTATTATTATCTATCCTGATGCCTAGTCACATTACCCTGCCTTCATATACATATCTACCTCAAATACCTTATTATTATCTATCCTGATGCCTAGTCACATTACCCTGCCTTCATATACATATCTACCTCAAATATCTTATTATTATCTATCCTGATGTCTAGTCACATTACCCTGCCTTCATATACATATCTACCTCAAATACCTTATTATTATCTATCCTGATGCCTAGTCACATTACCCTGCCTTCATGTACATATCTACCTCAAATACCTTATTATTATCTATCCTGATGCCTAGTCACATTACCCTGCCTTCATGTACATATCTACCTCAAATACCTTATTATTATCTATCCTGATGCCTAGTCACATTACCCTGCCTTCATATACATATCTACCTCAAATATCTTATTATTATCTATCCTGATGCCTAGTCACATTACCCCCTGCCTTCATGTACATATCTACCTCAAATACCTTATTATTATCTATCCTGATGCCTAGTCACATTACCCTGCCTTCATGTACATACCAAATACCTATCCTGATGCCTAATCCACATTACCTGATCTGGTACATTGATATACTCAAATACCTTATCTATCCTGACCTGTCTAGTACTGTATATCTGATCTGGTACTGGTACATATGATCCACATTGATCTGGTACTGGTACTGTATATAGATCCACATTGATCTGGTACTGGTACTGTATATAGATCCACATTGATTGGTACTGGTACTGTATATCCACATTGATCTGGTACTGGTACTGTGTATATAGATCCACATTGATCTGGTACTGTACTATAGATCCACATTGATCTGGTACTGGTACTCCCTGTATATAGCTCCACATTGATCTGGTACTGGTGATCTACCTGTATTCCACATTGATCCACATTGATCTGGTACTGGTACTGGTATATAGATCCACTGGTACTGGTACTGTATATAGATCCACATTGATCTGGTACTGGTACTGTATATAGATCCACATTGATCTGGTCTGGTCTGTATATAGATCCACATTGATCTGGTACTGGTACTCTGGTACTGTATGTATATAGATCCACATTGATCTGGTACTGGTACTCCCTGATATGGTCAGCTCCACATTGATCTGGTACTGGTACTGTATATAGATCCACATTGACTGGTACTGGTACCCTGTATTCAGCTCCACATTGATCTGGTACTGGTACTGTATATAGATCCACATTGATCCTGGTATTCAGCTCCACATTGATCTGGTACTGGTACTACCCTGTATTCAGATCCACATTGATCTGGTACTGTATATAGTACATTGATCCTGTATTATAGATCCACATTGATCTGGTACTGGTACTGTATATAGATCCACATTGATCCCTGTATTAGATCCACTGGTACTGGTACTGTATATAGATCCACATTGATCTGGTACTGGTACTGTATATAGATCCACATTGATCTGGTACTGGTACTGTATATAGATCCACATTGATCTGGTACTGGTACTGTATATAGATCCACATCTGATCTGGTACTGGTACTGTATATAGATCCACATTGATCTGGTACTGGTACTGTATATAGATCCACATTGATCTGGTACTGGTACTGTATATAGATCCACATTGATCTGGTACTGGTACTGTATATAGATCCACATTGATCTGGTACTGGTACTGTATATAGATCCACATTGATCTGGTACTGGTACTGTATATAGATCCACATTGATCTGGTACTGGTACTGTATATAGATCCACATTGATCTGGTACTGGTACTGTATATAGATCCACATTGATCTGGTACTGGTACTGTATATAGATCCACATTGATCTGGTACTGGTACTGGTACTGGTACTGTATATAGATCCACATTGATCTGGTACTGGTACTGTATATAGATCCACATTGATCTGGTACTGGTACTGTATATAGATCCACATTGATCTGGTACTGGTACTGTATATAGATCCACATTGATATGGTACTGGTACTGTATATAGATCCACATTGATCTGGTACTGGTACTGTATATAGATCCACATTGATCTGGTACTGGTACTGTATATAGATCCACATTGATCTGGTACTGGTACTGTATATAGATCCACATTGATCTGGTACTGGTACTGTATATAGATCCACATTGATCTGGTACTGGTACTGTATATAGATCCACATTGATCTGGTACTGGTACTGTATATAGATCCACATTGATCTGGTACTGGTACTGTATATAGATCCACATTGATCTGGTACTGGTACTGTATATAGATCCACATTGATCTGGTCTGGTACTGTATATAGATCCATCTGGTACTGGTTGATCTGGTACTGGTACTGTATATAGATCCACATTGATCTGGTACTGGTACTGTATATAGATCCACATTGATCTGGTACTGGTACTGTATATAGATCCACATTGATCTGGTACTGGTACTGTATATAGATCCACATTGATCTGGTACTGGTACTGTATATAGATCCACATTGATCTGGTACTGGTACTGTATATAGATCCACATTGATCTGGTACTGGTACTGTATATAGATCCACATTGATCTGGTACTGGTACTGTATATAGATCCACATTGATCTGGTACTGGTACTGTATATAGATCCACATTGATCTGGTACTGGTACTGTATATAGCTCCACATTGATATGGTACTGTACTGTATATAGCCCCACATTGATCTGGTACTGGTACTGTATATAGATCCACATTGATCTGGTACTGGTACTGTATATAGCCCCATTCTTGGGTATTTCACTGTATTCCTCTTGTGTTCGTTACTATTTAATTTTGTATTATTCTTTTTTAACTGCATCGTTGGGAGGGTTTGTAAGTCAGCATTTCACTGTAAAGTCTACACCTGTTGTATTCGGCGCATATGATAAATAAAAGATAGGCCATGTGATAAATTACATTTTATTTTATGTAATTTACCTTTCTCTAAGTGTCAGCCAGCTCATTGCTTCAGACATTTTGACCTAACTTTCTCCAAGTCTCAACCAGCTCTTTGGTCCAGACATTAGAGGCGAGATGGCGGGGAGGTGTGAGAAAGCAAGAGGGACAACCTCTGCCCTGGCCATGTTTCTGATAAGTCCTGTTTAAACTTCCCCTCTGGAAAATATCAACAGCATCTCGAGCGCCCAAAACTTTCTGATCTGGTAAAAGACGGAACATCCATCAAGATGGAGTCGTGACGGGTCCCTGACAGCTCCTTGAGGTACACCGTAACTGCCATTTGGGTTGTCAAACACACACACCGGCACACACACACACACACACACACACACACACACACACACACACACACACACACACACACACACACACACACACACACACACACACACACACACACACACACACACACACACACACACACACACAACACACACACACACACACTGCACACACACACACACACACACACACACACACACACACACACACACACACACACACACACACACACACACACACACACACACACACACACACACACACTGACACAGTACCACACACACTCACACACACACACACTCACACAGTACCACACACACTCACACACGCAGCTCTAAGGGTTGTGCGATTGAATAATGACAAAGTAGTCACTCCTCTGGTAAAGCAAACAAGTGGAAACAGGCGGCGGAAGAAAAGTTCAAGTGGAGTAATATAGCATCCTTACACCCTGCCATGCCTTGGGCAGCTGGCACTAGTGGAGTAATATAGCATCCTTACACCCTGCCATGCCTTGGGCAGCTGGCACTAGTGGAGTAATATAGCATCCTTACACCCTGCCATGCCTTGGGCAGCTGGCACTAGTGGAGTAATATAGCATCCTTACACCCTGCCATGCCTTGGGCAGCTGGCACTAGTGGAGTAATATAGCATCCTTACACCCTGCCATGCCTTGGGCAGCTGGCACTAGTGGAGTAATATAGCATCCTTACACCCTGCCATGCCTTGGGCAGCTGGCACTAGTGGAGTAATATAGCATCCTTACACCCTGGGCAGCTGGCATGCCTTGGGCAGCTGGCACTAGTGGAGTAATATAGCATCCTTACACCCTGCCATGCCTAGTGGAGTAATATAGGCATGCTGGGGCACTAGTGGAGTAATATAGCATCCTTACACCCTGCCATGCCTTGGGCAGCTGGCACTAGTGGAGTAATATAGCATCCTTACACCCTGCCATGCCTTGGGCAGCTGGCACTAGTGGAGTAATATAGCATCCTTACACCCTGCCATGCCTCCTTGGGCAGCTGGCACTAGTGGAGTAATATAGCATCCTTACACCCTGCCATGCCTTGGGCAGCTGGCACTAGTGGAGTAATATAGCATCCTTACACCCTGCCATGCCTTGGGCAGCTGGCACTAGTGGAGTAATATAGCATCCTTACACCCTGCCATGCCTTGGGCAGCTGGCACTAGTGGAGTAATATAGCATCCTTACACCCTGCCATGCCTTGGGCAGCTGGCACTAGTGGAGTAATATAGCATCCTTACACCCTGCCATGCCTTGGGCAGCTGGCACTAGTGGAGTAATATAGCATCCTTACACCCTGCCATGCCTTGGGCAGCTGGCACTAGTGGAGTAATATAGCATCCTTACACCCTGCCATGCCTTGGGCAGCTGGCACTAGTGGAGTAATATAGCATCCTTACACCCTGCCATGCCTTGGGCAGCTGGCACTAGTGGAGTAATATAGCATCCTTACACCCTGCCATGCCTTGGGCAGCTGGCACTAGTGGAGTAATATAGCATCCTTACACCCTGCCATGCCTTGGGCAGCTGGCACTAGTGGAGTAATATAGCATCCTTACACCCTGCCATGCCTTGGGCAGCTGGCACTAGTGGAGTAATATAGCATCCTTACACCCTGCCATGCCTTGGGCAGCTGGCACTAGTGGAGTAATATAGCATCCTTACACCCTGCCATGCCTTGGGCAGCTGGCACTAGTGGAGTAATATAGCATCCTTACACCCTGCCATGCCTTGGGCAGCTGGCACTAGTGGAGTAATATAGCATCCTTACACCCTGCCATGCCTTGGGCAGCTGGCACTAGTGGAGTAATATAGCATCCTTACACCCTGCCACACCCTGGAGTAATATAGCACCCATGCCTTGGGCAGCTGGCACCAGTGGAGTAATATAGCATCCTTACACCCTGCCATGCCTTGGGCAGCTGGCACTAGTGGAGTAATATAGCATCCTTACACCCTGCCATGCCTTGGGCAGCTGGCACTAGTGGAGTAATATAGCATCCTTACACCCTGCCATGCCTTGGGCAGCTGGCACTAGTGGAGTAATATAGCATCCTTACACCCTGCCATGCCTTGGGCAGCTGGCACTAGTGGAGTAATATAGCATCCTTACACCCTGCCAGCTGGCACTAGTGGAGTAATATAGCATCTTACACCCTGCCATGCCTTGGGCAGCTGGCACTAGTGGAGTAATATAGCATCCTTACACCCTGCCATGCCTTGGGCAGCTGGCACTAGTGGAGTAATATAGCATCCTTACACCCTGCCATGCCTTGGGCAGCTGGCACTAGTGGAGTAATATAGCATCCTTACACTCTGCCATGCCTTGGGCAGCTGGCACTAGTGGAGGAATGTCCCAGACAGGTGTGATGTCAAGGTTCTTGCTGGTCCAGAACCTTCTTTCCTTCCCCGACCTCTCCCGCATCATCTATCACTGTAGGAATTCCTCTCATTCTTCATGGGTCTCGGACCAGGTACCCCAAACAAACCTTTGGCCTCTTCTTCCTCGGTTCTGGCCACACAGCTAGAAACCCTTCTCAGTCAGCTCTTTCATGAGGTCCCCTGTGACCTAGCTAGATTTCCCAGTCATGACTCCCAGGATGGTTTGAATCCTAGAAGTAGACTGACTAGAACAGTCATTCTCATTCAAGTCAATGTGCTGTGATGAAATTGTATTTATATGATTCAAACCACCCTGGGAATCCTGACTGAGGGCTTTGTCCATTCTAGTAGTGATATTTATATGGTTTGAATATTGGGATCCACTAATGGGAGGGGCTAGGTGTAGATGTCTCAGACAGCTCATGGATATACAGTATGAATGTCTTCTTTTTCTGACCATGTGACCTGATTAGGAAAATCCATGATGTTTTTCCGGTCACATGGTCCGGGTACATGGAGAACGGCTTAGGGGTTTGAACATGTGTCTTCTATGTGCCAAAACACTGTGTTAACCCAACAGGCTAAAGTCTAGCTGCTGTGGAAAAGGAGGAACTCTGTTAATGAGTTTCACACTAAAACACACCCAACTACAGTACACACTAAAACACACCCAACTACAGTACACACTAAAACACATCCAACTACAGTACACACTAAAACACATCCAACTACAGTACACACTAAAACACATCCAACTACAGTACACACTAAAACACATCCAACTACAGTACACTCTAAAACACACCCAACTACAGTACACACTAAAACACACCCAACTACAGTACACACTAAAACACCCCAACTACAGTACACATTAAAAAACACCGCCAACTACAGTACACACTAAAACACATCCAACTACAGTACACACTAAAACACATCCAACTACAGTACACTCTAAAACACATCCAACTACAGTACACTCTAAAACACACCCACCTACAGTACACACTAAAACACATCCAACTACAGTACACACTAAAACACATCCAACTACAGTACACACTAAAACACATCCAACTACAGTACACACTAAAACACATCCAACTACAGTACACACTAAAACACATCCAACTACAGTACACTCTAAAACACACCCAACTAAAGTACACACTAAAACACACCCACCTACAGTACACACTAAAACACATCCAATTATAGTACACACTAAAACACCTCCAACTACAGTACACACTAAAACACATCCAACTACAGTACACACTAAAACACATCCAACTACAGTACACACTAAAACACATCCAACTACAGTACACACTAAAACACATCCAAATACAGTACACACACATGCACAGACACACAAACAAACCCACCTTCAAAAAGAGAGCGCTGGTCAGCTCAAATATTTACAGTGGAATCCGCGAGAGTGAGGACGGGTGGAAGACATGATTTAGCAGTTTACTCCTAGTGTTTTCCCCACATTTTTTAACACTGTGGCTCGAAGTCAAGCTGAGAAGTTTCCCAAGGCCTACTGGTATGGCCCAAGCATGAACAAAGGCTGGTGGCCCAGGGGCTTTCTCCACCCCCTCCTGGTTCCACCACCACAGTCTGGGCTTGTCTCAGGGGCTTTCCACCCCTGGTTCCACCACCCCTCCTGGTTCCACCACCACAGTCTGGGCCTGGCCCAGGGCTTTCTCCACCCCCTGGTTCCACCACCACAGTCTGGGCCTGGCCCAGGGGCTTCTCCACCCCTGGTTCCACCACAGTATGGGCCTGGCCAAGGGGCCTGGTTCCACCACACACAGGGCATCACAGTCTGGGCCTGGCCCAGGGGCTTTCTCCACCCCCTGGTTCCACCACCATGGGCTGTCAGGGCATCACATGGGCCTGGCCCAGGGGCTTTCCACCCCCTGGTTCCACCACCCTGGGTTCCAGGGCATCACAGTCTGGGCCTGGCCCAGGGGCTTTCTCCACCCCCCTGGTTCCACCACCACTATGGGCTGTCTGTAGGGCATCACAGTCTGGGCCTGGCCCAGGGGCTATCTCCACCCCCCTGGTTCCACCACCACTATGGGCTGTCAGTGGGGCACAACACTGCCAACCCAGCCAGAGGAAAGGAGGGGAGGACACTCCCAGTTCTGTCCCCCTCTCTCCTACTTCTGTGAGTCTCCCCTCTGAGCCTAGTACTTCGCTAGGTTTTTCCTTCCAGCTGTGTGCTGTAAATTACTTATTCTTAATTGATGTTAAAAAGTGATTTTTAAATACATTTGATTGATTGATGGATTGATTGACAGGAGTACAGAGGGTGGATTACTAACCTGTTCTCATGCTGGATGTGTAAGGTTCTGTTTTTATTTTCTTAGTCAACCTTGTGTTCTGTTTCTTTGTGTTCTTGGAACGTAGCCCTGTCTTTCATTTTTGTTCATTGATTTCACCTGTGTTACTCACCAGGTCTCATCAGCTCCTTATTTAGTTCAGTTCATTCTGTTTGTGCCTTTGTGAGGTGTTGTTCATTTTGACTTTACTCAGCCTTTTCCCAGCTCGTTTGTGAGAACCAGTTATAGCCTTCAGTCCTAGTTTTGATTCACCTGCCTGTTTGCCTACCTGTGTATGACCATTGTCTGCCTGTGACCACGAATCCTGTCTTCTGCGAAGGCGAAATAAACACCAGCCGCATTTTACTTGTGAATCTACACCTTTTTATCCCTGAGAATTCATTACACCTTTTCTCCCTGAGTATTCAATACAGGATGTACTGGACCATCTCTACTATCATTGTTATTCTAAACACAGACCATAGTGAATTATACCTCGTTCAAATACATTCCTCTCTCTTGACATTCTGTGAGCATGTCATCACAGAGACATATAGTTCTTGACATTCTGTGAACATGTCATCACAGAGACATATAGTTCTTGACATTCTGTGAGCATGTCATCACAGAGACATATAGTTCTTGACATTCTGTGAGCATGTCATCACAGAGACATATAGTTCTTGACATTCTGTGAGGATGTCATCACAGAGACATATAGTTCTTGACATTCTGTGAGCATGTCATCACAGAGACATATAGTTCTTGACATTCTGTGAACATGTCATCACAGAGACATATAGTTCTTGACATTCTGTGAACATGTCATCACAGAGACATATAGTTCTTGACATTCTGTGAACATGTCATCACAGAGACATATAGTTCTTGACATTCTGTGAGCATGTCATCACAGAGACATATAGTTCTTGACATTCTGTGAGCATGTCATCACAGAGACATATAGTTCTTGACATTCTGTGAGCATGTCATCACAGAGACATATAGTTCTTGACATTCTGTGAGCATGTCATCACAGAGACATATAGTTCTTGACATTCTGTGAGCATGTCATCACAGAGACATATAGTTCTTGACATTCTGTGAGCATGTCATCACAGAGACATATAGTTCTTGACATTCTGTGAGCATGTCATCACAGAGACATATAGTTCTTGACATTCTGTGAGCATGTCATCACAGAGACATATAGTTCTTGACATTCTGTGAGCATGTCATCACAGAGACATATAGTTCTTGACATTCTGTGAGCATGTCATCACAGAGACATATAGTTCTTGACATTCTGTGAGCATGTCATCACAGAGACATATAGTTCTTGACATTCTGTGAGCATGTCATCACAGAGACATATAGTTCTTGACATTCTGTGAGCATGTCATCACAGAGACATATAGTTCTTGACATTCTGTGAGCATGTCATCACAGAGACATATAGTTCTTGACATTCTGTGAGCATGTCATCACAGAGACATATAGTTCTTGACATTCTGTGAGCATGTCATCACAGAGACATATAGTTCTTGACATTCTGTGAGCATGTCATCACAGAGACATATAGTTCTTGACATTCTGTGAGCATGTCATCACAGAGACATATAGTTCTTGACATTCTGTGAGCATGTCATCACAGAGACATATAGTTCTTGACATTCTGTGAGCATGTCATCACAGAGACATATAGTTCTTGACATTCTGTGAGCATGTCATCACAGAGACATATAGTTCTTGACATTCTGTGAGCATGTCATCACAGAGACATATAGTTCTTGACATTCTGTGAGCATGTCATCACAGAGACATATAGTTCTTGACATTCTGTGAGCATGTCATCACAGAGACATATAGTTCTTGACATTCTGTGAGCATGTCATCACAGAGACATATAGTTCTTGACATTCTGTGAGCATGTCATCACAGAGACATATAGTTCTTGACATTCTGTGAGCATGTCATCACAGAGACATATAGTTCTTGACATTCTGTGAGCATGTCATCACAGAGACATATAGTTCTTGACATTCTGTGAGCATCATCACAGAGACTGACATTCTGTGAGCATGTCATCACAGAGACATATAGTTCTTGACATTCTGTGAGCATGTCATCACAGAGACATATAGTTCTTGACATTCTGTGAGCATGTCATCACAGAGACATATAGTTCTTGACATTCTGTGAGCATGTCATCACAGAGACATATAGTTCTTGACATTCTGTGAGCATGTCATCACAGAGACATATAGTTCTTGACATTCTGTGAGCATGTCATCACAGAGACATATAGTTCTTGACATTCTGTGAGCATGTCATCACAGAGACATATAGTTCTTGACATTCTGTGAGCATGTCATCACAGAGACATATAGTTCTTGACATTCTGTGAGCATGTCATCACAGAGACATATAGTTCTTGACATTCTGTGAGCATGTCATCACAGAGACATATAGTTCTTGACATTCTGTGAGCATGTCATCACAGAGACATATAGTTCTTGAGCATTCTGTGAGCATGTCATCACAGAGACATATAGTTCTTGACATTCTGTGAGCATGTCATCACAGAGACATATAGTTCTTGACATTCTGTGAGCATGTCATCACAGAGACATATAGTTCTTGACATTCTGTGAGCATGTCATCACAGATTCTGTGACATGTATCACAGAGACATATAGTTCTTGACATTCTGTGAGCATGTCATCACAGAGACATATAGTTCTTGACATTCTGTGAGCATGACATCACAGAGACATATAGTTCTTGACATTCTGTGAGCATGTCATCACAGAGACATATAGTTCCGTGAGCATGTCATCACAGAACATATATGTGAGGAATATGTACTGTATACACTGATCTATTTAGTAAGCAGACGAGTATAATTCCAAATGCCTTCCACTTACTGTAGAAATAACCTGGACAAGCATTGTGCACATTCTGCAGAAATCACAGTATCACATCTCAACAGTTGAACAAACCTCTCGACAAACAGTGAGGTGTAATGGCTTAAGCCTGCAGTTATTAGAGTCGTATTACCTTGATGAGCTCTGAAATCAGAATAATTATACCTTTTCCAACTGGTGATGAAACAAAAACAACCTAACCCCAAACGTATCTAATTCTCTCCTTATCCCCAACATGTATTTTGGGGGTATAGTGTTTCTGTGGCTTATGTCATCCAGCTTGAGTTGACAGACAGAGGGCCTACTTGCTTGGCCGGCACCACTTCCAGTCAGCCAATGAGACGGAGCATTGTAATTACAGGTACGGCTGTCAGGCCAATCGGGATGATTTGAATGAAAATGCAAGGTCATGACCCCTGGAGGTTACCTAGCAACACAGGTGAGGCCGTATCCTGGCACACTGTCCTTTTTTGGACCATATACAGTATTGCTGAAGCGAAACCTTCAGATTTTCAATGAGCACTTTGATTTAGTTTGTTTCTATGTATGTTGTTCTGAACCGTGGATCCAGCAAAGTAGTGTTCACACATACAGTAGACCACATTAGAGATTAGTGTTCACACATACAGTAGACCACATTAGAGATTAGTGTTCACACATACAGTAGACCACATTAGAGATTAGTGTTCACACATACAGTAGACCACATTAGAGATTAGTGTTCACACATACAGTAGACCACATTAGAGATTAGTGTTGTTCACACATACAGTAGACCACATTAGAGATTAGTGTTCACATACAGTAGACATTAGAGATTAGTGTTCACACATACAGTAGACCACATTAGAGATTAGTGTTCACACATACAGTAGACCACATTAGAGATTAGTGTTCACACATACAGTAGACCACATTAGAGATTAGTGTTCACACATACAGTAGACCACATTAGAGATTAGTGTTCACACATACAGTAGACCACATTAGAGATTAGTGTTCACACATACAGTAGACCACATTAGAGATTAGTGTTCACACATACAGTAGACCACATTAGAGATTAGTGTTCACACATACAGTAGACCACATTAGAGATTAGTGTTCACACATACAGTAGACCACATTAGAGATTAGTGTTCACACATACAGTAGACCACATTAGAGATTAGTGTTCACACATACAGTAGACCACATTAGAGATTAGTGTTCACACATACAGTAGACCACATTAGAGATTAGTGTTCACACATACAGTAGACCACATTAGAGATTAGTGTTCACACATACAGTAGACAACATTAGAGATTAGTGTTCACACATACAGTAGACCACATTAGAGATTAGTGTTCACACATACAGTAGACCACATTAGAGATTAGTGTTCACACATACAGTAGACCACATTAGAGATTAGTGTTCACACATACAGTAGACCACATTAGAGATTAGTGTTCACACATACAGTAGACCACATTAGAGATTAGTGTTCACACATACAGTAGACCACATTAGAGATTAGTGTTCACACATACAGTAGACCACATTAGAGATTAGTGTTCACACATACAGTAGACCACATTAGAGATTAGTGTTCACACATACAGTATACCACATTAGAGATTAGTTCACACATACAGTAGACCACATTAGAGATTAGTGTTCACACATACAGTAGACCACATTAGAGATTAGTGTTCACACATACAGTAGACCACATTAGAGATTAGTGTTCACACATACAGTAGACCACATTAGAGATTAGTGTTCACACATACAGTAGACCACATTAGAGATTAGTGTTCACACATACAGTAGACCACATTAGAGATTAGTGTTCACACATACAGTATACCACATTAGAGATTAGTGTTCACACATACAGTAGACCACATTAGAGATTAGTGTTCACACATACAGTAGACCACATTAGAGATTAGTGTTCACACATACAGTAGACCACATTAGAGATTAGTGTTCACACATACAGTAGACCACATTAGAGATTAGTGTTCACACATACAGTAGACCACATTAGAGATTAGTGTTCACACATACAGTAGACCACATTAGAGATTAGTGTTCACACATACAGTAGACCACATTAGAGATTAGTGTTCACACATACAGTAGACCACATTAGAGATTAGTGTTCACACATACAGTAGACCACATTAGAGATTAGTGTTCACACATACAGTAGACCACATTAGAGATTAGTGTTCACACATACAGTAGACCACATTAGAGATGTATTGTAACACCATTATTTGGTTGTAATATGTAAGCAATAGAAACACTGTACATGAAACATGAACATTACTCCACTGGTTTCTCTCTCGTCTTGTAACGTCCTTAATGTTTTTGATTGAATACATCAGAAGCCGTACCATAAGGAGAGTTGGGAGAAAGACATCTTCAATCTATTAGGTGTCAAACTACAAGTAGTCCAACAAAGCACATGTGCCAACACATTATGCTGAAAATGATATTTCCACAACATTCACTGCTCATCATTACACACACTATTACACACACTATTACACACACTACACAACTCAATCACAGTAACAACTCAAAAAGTAAACACATTATTAGAACTGTGTAATGATACATTGTTATTATCATTATTGTTATTATTATTACTAGTATTATTATCATCAGTATTACTAACATGATTATATAAATATCATTACCATCATTGCTTCTGCTAAATTCTAGAGTTTATGATGTCACTGAATAATTTATAACAGCACTGCGTAGTACATCGAACAAATAACATTCTATTTCAACCTTAAAAATGTGTACGTGGAACTTTATATTCGGATTAGGTTTCTAAAATGAAATACCCGGATTAGTGACTGAACCCTCTCTACAAAGCGCCCATTGTCGCAGACCAAACCAGTTCTGGCGCTCGCCCAACAAGGTTGACCTTACTGCTGGTGACACATTTGTTTCGTTTCATTTAGGCAGCGTTATTTATTTGGGTGGTACCTACTTTTGTGCTTTTCATGTCAATCAAATGTTATAATACAGTCGTTTGAAATGTGAAGCAGCTCATGCATTGATTATTTGTGTTATTGATTATTTAACTTGTGTTATTGATGATTTAAATTGTGTTATTATTGATGGTGTTGTTGTTGTAATTAGTATTACCATATAATCATGATCACGACCTAAATCAACATCAGTGAAATCGAAAGTATTGAAGAGTAGTCTTGAAAACAACATTTAACATGAGCAAATAATGGAGCAGCGAGAAAGAGAGAGAGAAAGAGAGATAGAGAAGAGAGAGATAAAGAGAGAGAGAGAGAGAGAGCAAAGAGAGAGAGAGAGCAAAGAGAGAGAGCAAAGAGAGAGAGACATAAATCACCTTCAATTGAAACATTATAATTGAGAGGGAAAGCGCAAGAGAGCGAGAGAAAGAGAGAGATAAAGAGAGATAGAGAAGAGAGAGAGAGATAAAGTTGATAAACACTATTAGCTGTAGGGCCTATAAGAAAACATGTATTTGCCAATTAACACTATATTATGCCATATAGATACAGTGTCACTTTAACAATTAGTAAAACATAATTGACTCATTATACAATACGTGCGGACGGAGAGAGTGAATTTAGAAGTATCTCTCATTGCGGTTCCTATGTAGCTCTTACTTATGGAACTATAGGCCTATATACCCACAATTACAAACATGGTGAGGGCGACCATTATGTTTACTATGATTATAAAGTATTTTGAACATTATTTTATGAAGATGAGCATTCATTTCTAATCATCTGTAGGTCTACTGACCGCTGACATTATGGGGACGTCACAGCCCTTCAGTGGAGTTTCTGGACTGTTGTCTCCCCCTATTGGTGAAAATAGACGGTGCTGCAGTGCGGTGGCACGGAGAGCAGTCGGTGTTGTGTAACAATCCACATCAAATTACAGAAAGCATTCAGCAGGAGATACCACAAAAACAAGACAGCTACTATGGGCTTTACTGAATTATATTAAGCAGATACTTTATTTTTATGTAGGTTAATAGGCCTGGCCAATTTACATCAGTATAACAATGTCTTTGGCTGAATATTTGAGATGCCACATCATGTTCAGTAACTGTACTTCTTCATATGAAATTAGCTAGTCTAGTATCCATTTCAAAACGAAACTCTACATCCTTGTAGATGTATTTTCAGAATGAATATAGTTTGTATCTATTGAAAATATAAGTGCTACAATAAATAAAAACAAACAATAAAGTAAGAAAATGTACTTGAATAAAGACAATAGAGTTGGTCATGTTTTTATGTTTAATACTTTAATCGAAAGATGGACACATAACAAACTGGTGGTTATACCAGACAATATATATTTTAACATTTGTATATTTCGTTTTTTGAGTAAAATATACCAATAATGAACACAAACAAGTATCTAGGCAATATGACTCTATGATTACATGCTTATAATAAAGGAATAAATTATGAATTATTGAATAAATGAACATTTTCCGACAAAGTAAAAATAATTTAACAAATTAACATATTTTATTTGGTGTTTTGTCCCTCTCTCTGTTGTTGACTGAAGATTGGGGGGAGCGCAGAGTCAAATTTCGTCTCCGCCTCCTAAAAATGTTCACCCAATCGCTTCCTTCCTGACTTGGACCAGTCTATAAATACAGGCTTCACACTGAAAGTGTATTCATAATTCTCTCAATGATCTTGGAAGTTTGACGCGAATATTAAATTGCGACTTTATGTCAGAAATTGTTTTATTTCCAAGAGAAGTATACATTAGAGTGCGTTTGCAGCGTGCCTATTCCATCGGGTCGCAAGAAAACGTGCTTTGAATAGACGACTTTTGGAAGGACTTCACATTAACATTCTGACAGTTTGCAGGAGTGCATCTTTGTCAACCAATTTGCGCACCGAACTCAGTGACATTCATTGCAGCCCGTGGGCACAGCAGCAGTTGGATTCTAAAGTCTTGATAGGAAGGAATTTTCCCTCCAAGAGCAATTCATTGCATTAGCTCAGCGGTCATTTTTTTCGCATGAATCTACTCGACCCCTTCCTGAAGATGACAGACGAACAGGAGAAGTGTTTCTCTGACGCTCCAAGCCCCAGCATGTCTGAGGATTCGGTCGGCTCGCCGTGCCCGTCTGGCTCCGGTTCCGACACCGAGAATACCAGGCCGTCCGATAATCATCTCTTACTGGGTCCAGACGGCGTGCTCGGCGAGTTCAAGAAGGCTGACCAAGACAAGTTCCCTGTATGTATCAGAGATGCGGTGTCTCAGGTGCTAAAGGGTTACGACTGGACCTTGGTGCCCATGCCCGTCCGACTGAACGGCTCCAGCAAAAACAAGCCCCATGTCAAGAGACCCATGAACGCGTTCATGGTGTGGGCTCAGGCCGCCCGGAGGAAACTGGCGGACCAGTACCCACATCTCCACAATGCAGAACTCAGCAAAACCCTGGGAAAACTCTGGAGGTAGGTTACAACTCCCCTCCGTTGAGGATATTTTGTATTTGATCAACTAATATTGTGCTATTCACAAATAGCTTCTTAGATAAAGCTTGAATTTATAGCAGTGTGAATCAGTTATTTGGAAAGATGTCTGGTGTATAGCTACATTTGCAATTCAATAGTGTAAACTATGGACATAAATTCGATTCGAATTTGTAGTTTTCAAGTATTGGGCTATAATAATAACATCTTAATAATAATATTAATAATTACAGTACTTGTTTCAACACTTCGAAAACGTGTAATATAATACGATACTTGTTCCAGATTACTCAACGAAGGCGAGAAGCGCCCGTTCGTAGAGGAGGCTGAACGCTTGAGGGTGCAGCACAAGAAAGATCACCCCGACTACAAGTACCAGCCCAGAAGGAGGAAATCCGTGAAGAACGGGCAGAGCGAGCCAGAGGACGGCGAACAAACCCACATCTCTTCCGGTGACATCTTTAAAGCTCTCCAGCAAGCCGACTCGCCCGCGTCCAGCATGGGCGAAGTGCATTCTCCCAGTGAACATTCAGGTAAGAACAATTCATTCGAACAATTCATTAAATTCTCGTTCTAGATAATACCAGGTTTACTCAAACTTGCTTTTGGTCGATATAATCATGTTATAATATAATCATGTTAAAGTAGAATGGGAATCACTATTATGCCGGTGAAATAAAATAGTTATATATACATCTTTATATTGTAAATGCCTCTACTATCCTATTCAGAACGTGAATATCAGTGCCTTTAGGGCTCTCATGAACTAACACACCTGTCAATGATTTGTGGTTTTTACAAGCCATGCAAATCTACCACCTGTCTTTACTCTGCCCACTTATCTCTTCCTCTTTAAAGCATATTAGATAATGGCACCATTCCCTTCATGGCGGGAAACTCTGAAATCTTATCTGCACTTTCTTAATTTCCAAGCATATCTTTATTAGCTCCCTGGTTGCATCATTTGTGTCAATAATATCATGATGGTGTGCAGTGAGATTAACTCTTTGTTTTTCGACCAGCAGGCCAGTCCCAGGGCCCACCTACACCACCGACCACCCCCAAAACAGACCTGGCTGTGGGCAAGGCCGACCTGAAGCGTGAGGGCCGCCCCCCTGCAAGAGGGCACGGCCCGCCAGCTCAACATCGACTTCCGAGACGTGGATATCGGCGAGCTGAGCAGCGACGTCATCTCCAACATCGAGGCCTTCGATGTCCATGAGTTCGACCAGTACTTACCGCCCCACGGTCACCCCGGCATGCCCGGCATCAATGGCGCCCAGACGAGCTACACAGGCAGCTACCGCGGCATCAGCTCCAGCTCCATTGGCCAGGTGGGTGCTGGAGGCCATGGCTGGATGTCCAAGCAGCAGCAGCAGCACCCCATCTCCATCCTGAGTGGAGGTGGAGGTACTGGGGGAGAGCAAGGCCAGAGCCAGGGGAGAACCACTCAGATCAAGACGGAGCAGCTGAGCCCCAGTCACTACAGTGAGCAGCAGGGCTCCCCTCCCCAGCATGTCACCTATGGTTCATTCAACCTGCAGCACTACAGCGCCTCATCCTACCCCTCCATTACCCGCACCCAGTATGACTATTCTGATCACCAGGGTGGCGCCAACTCTTATTATAGCCATGCAGGTGCCCAAGGCTCAGGGCTCTATTCCTTCAGCAGCTATATGAGCCCCAGCCAGAGGCCCATGTATACCCCCATCGCCGACCCCACCGGAGTGCCCTCGGTGCCCACCCAGACCCACAGTCCACAGCACTGGGAGCAGCAGCCTGTCTACACACAGCTCTCCAGGCCCTGAGAGTCCAGAAGTTAGAGGTCAGCCCTTAGCACAGACTGTCCCGTAAGAACCCATCTCCTACCAGATACTCTTATCTCCCAGAATCCTCGGGGGCCCACAGGCCTCTACGCCAACACACCCTCCACCGCCAATATAAAAACATTCAAGAACTTTTTCAAAGTAATGACCATGTATTATCTTGGGAACAACGGCTCACGACAGTGCCTTTTTTAACGCCCGGAGTTGTGATTATATTTTTCTAGGTATAATGTTCAAAGAAACTCCGTTTTGAAAAGAGGAATCCTCCGTGAGGATATATTTGTTATAAATATTTTAGTATGTACTGTGTATGTGTTCTGAACTGTCTTTTGGTACTACATCTTTCGGGGGATGTATCCGTTTAATGAGGACGAGATGCTTTAGGTGAACAACGTCCTCCGCGGACTTACTTCTCGCTCATGTATTTTTGTACAGGATCAGGAAGTCAAAAGAAAATAGTCCCCCTACTCACTGCCTGTCCTCTTTTAATACATTCTGCTTTGATTCTCATGTACATATCTTACTGTAATTGTTTACGAGATCTTATAAGAACTGAGCAAAGTTGGTGTTTAAATTGTTTATGGCCGTGACTTATTATGTGACCTTGTCATCAGTGAATTAGACAAATTATCGCTATTTTCTTGTTGCTGCGTTAGCAATTAACACATCAGAGCAAGTTATTGTGTTGGGAATGCTAATATCATTAGAAAGTGCCATATAGTTACACCAGGGGCCTTACTGACTGTGTTGGTAGATGTGACTGAGAAATGCTTTGTATTGCCTTCATGCCGTTGGTGCCTGTTGAAGCGCAGTAGAGAGACTCTTTACATTAGCGATGCTAGCGCAGCAGTGTAGCCTAGAAACCACAGCCGAGTTCTCACTTCCTATCTGTGGAGAGATACAGGAAGTGGCCTTTGACCCCCAGCAGTCTCCCTTCCAGTTGTCGTTCCTCTGGCCTCTTATTCCTTCCAGTCTTAACATCTAATTTATTCATTAGCAATTAATTTTATTTGAAAAGTAATAACTATTTTGCATTGTATTCCTTTTTAATTCAGCAGCGACTAATTGAGATGAGAAAATATGAACTCTTCTGCAGATGGTTAGCTGTTTCGATGTGGTACAAATTGGTCTAAGCATCTTTGTTTATTTATAATTTGTAAATGTTTTCAGTTGAAATAGTTATTTTGATGATCTAGTTGTGTACAGATGAATTGTGATCATACTTGATCTGAAATATGGAAAAAAGAAAAAAACAGATGAACAGATGAAGATATCATGGTTATTGGAGCTGTGGCTGCAGTGTGAAGATGAATATCATGGTTATTGGAGCTGTGGCTGCAGTGTGAAGATGAATTTCATGGGAGCTGTGGCTGCAGTGTGAAGATGAATATCATGGTTATTGGAGCTGTGGCTGCAGTGTGAAGATGAATATCATGGTTATTGGAGCTGTGGCTGCAGTGTGAAGATGAATATCATGGTTATTGGAGCTGTGGCTGCAGTGTGAAGATGAATATCATGGTTATTGGAGCTGTGGCTGCAGTGTGAAGATGAATATCATGGTTATTGGAGCTGTGGCTGCAGTGTGAAGATGAATATCATGGTTATTGGAGCTGTGGCTGCAGTGTGAAGATGAATATCATGGTTATTGGAGCTGTGGCTGCAGTGTGAAGATGAATATCATGGTTATTGGAGCTGTGGCTGCAGTGTGAAGATGAATATCATGGTTATTGGAGCTGTGGCTGCAGTGTGAAGATGAATATCATGGTTATTGGAGCTGTGGCTGCAGTGTGAAGATGAATATCATGGTTATTGGAGCTGTGGCTGCAGTGTGAAGATGAATATCATGGTTATTGGAGCTGTGGCTGCAGTGTGAAGATGAATCATGGTTATTGGAGCTGTGGCTGCAGTGTGAAGATGAATATCATGGTTATTGGAGCTGTGGCTGCAGTGTGAAGATGAATATCATGGTTATTGGAGCTGTGGCTGCAGTGTGAAGATGAATATCATTGAGCTGTGGCTGAGTGTGAAGATGAATATCATGGTTATTGGAGCTGTGGCTGCAGTGAAGATGAAATGGTTATGGAGCTGTATCATGAAGATGTATCATGGTTATTGGAGCTGTGGGCAGTGTGAAGATGAATATCATGGTGGAGCTGTGGCTTTCTATAGAATCACCAGCATACTTTTTGTTTTAAAAAAGTTCTGTTCTTTCTTCTCTATTCCATATCTTAGTTCTCATGTTGGCATCTTTGTAATTCAACTGAACTCTTGTTTCCTAGGTAAAACACGCCATTGTCTTAAAAGAAGCTTATCTTTTGTATTATATTGTTTGCAATAAAAGAAAACATATTGAAAATAAACTCTATGGTTCTGTTTCAGATATTCAGAGAATGTTATTCTAGATTCAGTATATACATGCACCCGAGCAGGGGGGTGAACAGTTTTATCCACTACATTTCTGGAAGTCTATCATGTCAACTTAGGAGCAGTGGGGTTCCTTTATACCCATAATGCAATGCTTTGTAAGGGAAGTAGACCCACGCTGAGAGAAAACAGTAAGATAGAGAAGTCATCTAATGACTCAGAATCACATTAAAAAGGTCAGAACCACTGCAGAACATCAAACAGGAGAGAACACTTCACTTATAAATTAAAGAAACTATCTAAAGTAGAAACTAAACACAAAACAATATTAACATTGTACAACATTGAATCCATGTAAATAGACTAGCCAGTTCCTATGCTATAACCTGTCACCTACGTAGATACTACCACTATAGAATCAGAATAGACCTGCGTGTGTAACTTCTCAAGGCCAACATTTGACATTCATTTGTCATGTAAAATACCCTGAAGGAATGTCCAAAAGGTTTTAAACTAACTTTAACCCTTACCATAATCCTAACCTTAACCATAATACTGACCTTAACTTACCTTAACCATAACCCTAACCCATTTGAAACAGTTCCCTAACCATAACACTGACCTTTATTTGAAACATTTCCCTAACCATAACCTTAGCAAGCAGTTGCTTATCAACAGATAGTTTGATAGTATGAGCATCTACAGATGGACCATCCAAATAAAGTGTTACCACAAATGATTATTCAAAGCAAACTTCCATTGTCCTCCCTAGAGTTCCTGAATATGTTTACATTGTCAGCTTGCTCCACTCTTTATGTTCGTACTCCTTGGTTGGTGAGCCAGGGGCTACTAGCTTCCTTTCATCCTGTCCTGCAGGCTTCCCATACCATGAGGTCACCGGGCCATCAGTCCTACGGCCTATTGGGGTGATGTATGTCCACACCCCTTCCCCCACCATGTATACCCCACTGCTTAGAGAAACAAACTGCACATTCAATTCTGTTTATTCATTACCAGCCATAACATAATGGGATTGTGCCACCCTCTATAAATCAATGACAATGTAAACACAATCAGTGGCTAGGTTGGGGAACTTCATGTTGAGAGAATGTTGCTTTCATGTTGAACGTTAGAGGTAGGGTCTCGGGTGACATCTCTGTCCTCACGTCAAGTGGACTGGATCTCTACCACCAACCCACCACTACCTCACTACCTCACTGACTGGCTGTACAGACTGGACTGATAGCACTCACCCCCTATTTCATAATACTCTATAATGTATACTGAGATCTGTGGACTCACTGGCTGATTGCCCAAAGCCTGGTCTCATAGTGTGTTGTAGCCAACTCTTTTATTGTTATCGTGCCTTGCAAGCTGTCCTGGAACCAGTAATATGCACCACCTTAGTGTGCCATGAATGAATACTATACTGGTCCTGTATAGGGAACTTTAACTGTGCATCAAAGCTTAGAATAGAGAAGTGTCCAAATGTAAAATATAATACACCAATGACATCAGACAAAAACAGGGAATTAAACAAGATGCCCATCTCACCATGGCCGGCTCAAACAAAATCAATCAATCAATCAATCAATCAATCAATCAATCAATCAACCAATCAATCAATCAATCAATCAATCAAACATATTTATGAAGCCCTTTTACATCAGCCGATGTTACAAAGTGCTATACAGACCACACTGAACTTGACCTTTAAAGGTGTAGAATCCCAGCCCATGTCTGGTGTCTGCAGTGTGGTAATGTAGTAAACAGTAGTGTCTGAGTTGGGAATGGTGGTCTGCTTGACCACCAGCCTGGTTATGTAGAACTGTTTTTGGTTAACGGGGAGGTTGACAGCTTCCCCTCTTTCCCTCTTCCCCACAGCAGGAGGCAGCAGACTGTGTAAGACCCAGACCCCTCGTGCTAAGACCCCTAGAGATCCCCTGAGGCACATCCATCACTGCCTCTCTGCAGTGGCCCAGACCAGGAGCAGGGCAGCGGGGTAGGAGGAATGGGACTGAGGGGGCAGGGGGCAGAGGTTAGGAGAGAGCAGCTGAGGATGGTCCACTGGAAAGGAGGAAAACCAGGGAGAGAATGGAAGAGTGGTGAGAGAGAGAGAGAGAAGGGGGTGAGAAGGAGAGAGAGGGGGGGAGAGAGAGAGAGGGAGAGAAAGGGGGGGAGAGAGAGAGAGAAGGGGGTGAGAAGGAAGAGAGGGGGAGAGAGAGAGAGGGAGAGAAAGGGGGGAGAGAGAGAGAGGGAGAGAAAGGGGGAGAGAGAGAGAGGGAGAGAAAGGGGGGAGAGAGAGAGAGGGAGAGAAAGGGGGGAGAGAGAGAGAGAGAGAAGGGGATGAGAAGGAAGAGAGGGGGAGAGAGAGAGGGAGAGAAAGGGGGGGGAGAGGGAGAGAAAGGGGGAGAGAGAGAGAGGGAGAGAAAGGGGGAGAGAGAGAGAGAGGGAGAGAAAGGGGGGGAGAGAGAGAGAGGGAGAGAAAGGGGGAGAGAGAGAGAGGGAGAGAAAGGGGGAGAGAGAGGGAGAGAGAGAAAGGGGGAGAGAGAGAGGGGGAGAGAAAGGGGGGAGAGAGAGAGAGGGAGAGAAAGGGGGGAGAGAGAGAGAAAGAAGGGGTGAGAATGAAGAGGGGGGAGAGAGAGAGAGGGAGAGAAAGGGGGGAGAGAGAGGGAGAGAAAGGGGGAGAGAGAAGGGAGAGAAAGGGGGAGAGAGAGAGAGAGAGGAGAGAAAGGGGGAGAGAGAGGGAGAGAAAGGGGGAGAGAGAGGGAGAGAGAGAAAGGGGGGAGAGAGAGAGGGAGAGAAAGGGGGGAGAGAGAGAGAGGGAGAGAAAGGGGGAGAGAGAGGAGAGAGAGAAAGGGGGGAGAGAGAGAGAGAGGGAGAGAAAGGGGGGAGAGAGAGGGAGAGAGAGAAAGGGGGGAGAGAGAGAGAGAGAGAGAGGGGGGAGAGAGAGAGAGAGAGAGAAAGGGGGGAGAGAGAGAGGGAGAGAAAGGGGGAGAGAGAGAGAGAGAGAAAGGGGGGAGAGAGAGAGAGAAAGGGGGGAGAGAGAGAGAGAGAGAGAAAGGGGGAGAGAGAGGGAGAGAGAGAAAGGGGGGAGAGAGAGGGAGAGAGAGAAAGGGGGGAGATGGGGATAGACAAAGAAAGAAAAGAAAAAGAGGTGGAGAGATTATACAGAGAAACAGTCATTAGTGAATTGAATGTAGTCTGTACTATTGTCATTGAACACAGATGGAACAGTGATTCTTCTACTTATATGGTGTCATACAGGGTTTGGCTTTTCCTCTTCTTACAGTCCTGTCATTTCCCAACAGCAGCCTTGCTCTGGACCTCACACCTTTTCTCAAAAACAGCACAGAGAGAAGGAAAGAATAAGTGAGAGAGGACCAATGTCCAAGACATCTGAGAAAATCATCAACACACACTCACTCCTACCATGTGTGTGTGTATGCGTGCGGCATGCATGTGTGTGTGTGAAACAGGATCGCACACAGTCATGCAGAAATGTGCACAGAAATATCCACAGTCCCTGGTCATTACAATACTGTGGGCTGTAACAGAGTCCCTGGTCATTACAATACTGTGGGCTGTAACAGAGTCCCTGGTCATTACAATAATGTGGGCTGTAGCAGAGTCCCTGGTCATTAAAATACTGTGGGCTGTAACACAGTCCCTGGTCATTACAATACTGTGGGCTGTAACAGAGTCCCTGATCATTACAATACTGTGGGCTGTAACAGAGTCCCTGGTCATTACAATACTGTGGGCTGTAACAGAGTCCCTGATCATTACAATACTGTGGGCTGTAACAGAGTCCCTGGTCATTACAATACTGTGGGCTGTAACAGAGTCCCTGTCATTACAATACTGTGGGCTGTAACAGAGTCCCTGGTCATTACAATACTGTGGGCTGTAACAGAGTCCCTGGTCATTACAATACTGTGGGCTGTAACAGAGTCCCTGGTCATTACAATACTGTGGGCTGTAACAGAGTCCCTGGTCATTACAATACTGTGGGCTGTAACAGAGTCCCTGGTCATTACAATACTGTGGGCTGTAACAGAGTCCCTGGTCATTACAATACTGTGGGCTGTAACAGAGTCCCTGGTCATTACAATACTGTGGGCTGTAACAGAGTCCCTGGTCATTACAATACTGTGGGCTGTAACAGAGTCCCTGGTCATTACAATACTGTGGGCTATAACACAGTCCCTGGTCATTACAATACTGTGGGCTGTAACAGAGTCCCTGGTCATTACAATACTGTGGGCTGTAACAGAGTCCAATACTGGTCATCCCTGGTCATTACAATACTGTGGGCTGTAACAGAGTCCCTGGTCATTACAATACTGTGGGCTGTAACAGAGTCCCTGGTCATTACAATACTGTGGGCTGTAACAGAGTCCCTGGTCATTACAATAATGTAACAGAGGGGCTGTAACACAGTCCCTGGTCATTACAATACTGTGGGCTGTAACAGAGTCCCTGGTCATTACAATACTGTGGGCTATAACACAGTCCCTGGTCATTACAATACTGTGGGCTGTAACAGAGTCCCTGGTCATTACAATACTGTGGGCTGTAACAGAGTCCCTGGTCATTACAATACTGTGGGCTGTAACAGAGTCCCTGGTCATTACAATACTGTGGGCTGTAACAGAGTCCCTGATCATTACAATAGTGTGGGCTGTAACAGAGTCCCTGGTCATTACAATACTGTGGGCTGTAACAGAGTCCCTGGTCATTACAATACTGTGGGCTGTAACAGAGTCCCTGGTCATTACAATACTGTGGGCTGTAACAGAGTCCCTGCTCATTACAATACTGTGGGCTGTAACAGAGTCCCTGGTCATTACAATACTGTGGGCTGTAACAGAGTCCCTGGTCATTACAATACTGTGGGCTATAACAGAGTCCCTGGTCATTACAATACTGTGGGCTGTAACAGAGTCCCTGATCATTACAATAGTGTGGGCTGTAACAGAGTCCCTGGTCATTACAATACTGTGGGTTGTAACAGAGTCCCTGGTCATTACAATACTGTGGGCTGTAACAGAGTCCCTGGTCATTACAATACTGTGGGCTGTAACAGAGTCCCTGGTCATTACAATACTGTGGGCTGTAACACAGTCCCTGGTCATTACAATACTGTGGGCTGTAACAGAGTCCCTGGTCATTACAATACTGTGGGCTGTAACAGAGTCCCTGGTCATTACAATACTGTGGGTTGTAACAGAGTCCCTGGTCATTACAATACTGTGGGCTGTAACAGAGTCCCTGGTCATTACAATACTGTGGGCTGTAACAGAGTCCCTGGTCATTATAATACTGTGGGTTGTAACAGAGTCCCTGGTCATTACAATAGTGTGGGCTGTAACAGAGTCCCTGGTCATTACAATACTGTGGGCTGTAACAGAGTCCCTGGTCATTACAATACTTTGGGCTGTAACAGAGTCCCTGGTCATTACAATACTGTGGGCTGTAACAGAGTCCCTGGTCATTATAATACTGTGGGTTGTAACAGAGTCCCTGGTCATTACAATACTGTGGGCTGTAACAGAGTCCCTGGTCATTACAATACTGTGGGCTGTAACAGAGTCCCTGGTCATTACAATACTGTGGGCTGTAACAGAGTCCCTGGTCATTACAATACTGTGGGCTGTAACAGAGTCCCTGATCATTACAATACTGTGGGCTGTAACAGAGTCCCTGGTCATTACAATACTGTGGGCTGTAACAGAGTCCCTGGTCATTACAATAATGTGGGCTGTAACAGAGTCCCTGGTCATTACAATACTGTGGGCTGTAACAGAGTCCCTGGTCATTACAATACTGTGGGCTGTAACAGAGTCCCTGGTCATTACAATACTGTGGGCTGTAACAGAGTCCCTGGTCATTACAATACTGTGGGCTGTAACAGAGTCCCTGATCATTACAATACTGTGGGCTGTAACAGAGTCCCTGGTCATTACAATACTGTGGGCTGTAACACAGTCCCTGGTCATTACAATACTGTGGGCTGTAACAGAGTCCCTGGTCATTACAATACTGTGGGCTGTAACAGAGTCCCTGGTCATTACAATACTGTGGGCTGTAACAGAGTCCCTGGTCATTACAATACTGTGGGCTGTAACAGAGTCCCTGATCATTACAATAGTGTGGGCTGTAACAGAGTCCCTGGTCATTACAATACTGTGGGCTGTAACAGAGTCCCTGGTCATTACAATACTGTGGGCTGTAACAGAGTCCCTGGTCATTACAATACTGTGGGTTGTAACAGAGTCCCAGCTCATTACAATACTGTGGGTTGTAACAGAGTCCCTGGTCATTACCATACAGTGGGCTGTAACAGAGTCCCTGATCATTACAATACTGTGGGCTATAACACAGTCCCTGGTCATTACAATACTGTGGGCTGTAACAGAGTCCCTGATCATTACAATAGTGTGGGCTGTAACAGAGTCCCTGGTCATTACAATACTGTGGGCTGTAACAGAGTCCCTGGTCATTACAATACTGTGGGTTGTAACAGAGTCCCTGGTCATTACAATACTGTGGGTTGTAACAGAGTCCCTGCTCATTACAATACTGTGGGTTGTAACAGAGTCCCTGGTCATTACAATACTGTGGGCTGTAACAGAGTCCCTGATCATTACAATACTGTGGGCTGTAACAGAGTCCCTGGTCATTATAATACTGTGGGTTGTAACAGAGTCCCTGGTCATTACAATACTGTGGGTTGTAACAGAGTCCCTGGTCATTACAATACTGTGGGCTGTAACAGAGTCCCTGGTCATTATAATACTGTGGGTTGTAACAGAGTCCCTGGTCATTACAATACTGTGGGCTGTAACAGAGTCCCTGATCATTACAATACTGTGGGCTGTAACAGAGTCCCTGATCATTACAATACTGTGGGCTATAACACAGTCCCTGGTCATTACAATACTGTGGGCTGTAACAGAGTCCCTGATCATTACAATAGTGTGGGCTGTAACAGAGTCCCTGGTCATTACAATACTGTGGGCTGTAACAGAGTCCCTGGTCATTACAATACTGTGGGTTGTAACAGAGTCCCTGGTCATTACAATACTGTGGGTTGTAACAGAGTCCCTGCTCATTACAATACTGTGGGTTGTAACAGAGTCCCTGGTCATTACAATACTGTGGGCTGTAACAATGTCCCTGGTCATTACAATACTGTGGGTTGTAACAGAGTCCCTGGTCATTACAATACTGTGGGCTGTAACAGAGTCCCTGGTCATTACAATACTGTGGGCTGTAACACAGTCCCTGGTCATTACAATACTGTGGGCTGTAACAGAGTCCCTGGTCATTACAATACTGTGGGCTGTAACAGAGTCCCTGGTCATTACAATACTGTGGGCTGTAACACAGTCCCTGGTCATTACAATACTGTGGGCTGTAACAGAGTCCCTGATCATTACAATACTGTGGGCTGTAACAGAGTCCCTGGTCATTACAATACTGTGGGCTGTAACAGAGTCCCTGGTCATTACAATACTGTGGGCTGTAACAACAGAGTCCCTGGTCATTACAATACTGTGGGCTGTAACAGAGTCCCTGAGTCCCTGATCATTACAATACTGTGGGCTGTAACAGAGTCCCTGGTCATTACAATACTGTGGGCTGTAACAGAGTCCCTGATCATTACAATAGTGTGGGCTGTAACAGAGTCCCTGGTCATTACAATACTGTGGGCTGTAACAGAGTCCCTGGTCATTACAATACTGTGGGCTGTAACAGAGTCCCTGGTCATTACAATACTGTGGGTTGTAACAGAGTCCCAGCTCATTACAATACTGTGGGTTGTAACAGAGTCCCTGGTCATTACCATACAGTGGGCTGTAACAGAGTCCCTGATCATTACAATACTGTGGGCTATAACACAGTCCCTGGTCATTACAATACTGTGGGCTGTAACAGAGTCCCTGATCATTACAATAGTGTGGGCTGTAACAGAGTCCCTGGTCATTACAATACTGTGGGCTGTAACAGAGTCCCTGGTCATTACAATACTGTGGGTTGTAACAGAGTCCCTGGTCATTACAATACTGTGGGTTGTAACAGAGTCCCTGCTCATTACAATACTGTGGGTTGTACAGAGTCCCTGGTCATTACAATACTGTGGGCTGTAACAGAGTCCCTGATCATTACAATACTGTGGGCTGTAACAGAGTCCCTGGTCATTATAATACTGTGGGTTGTAACAGAGTCCCTGGTCATTACAATACTGTGGGTTGTAACAGAGTCCCTGGTCATTACAATACTGTGGGCTGTAACAGAGTCCCTGGTCATTATAATACTGTGGGTTGTAACAGAGTCCCTGGTCATTACAATACTGTGGGCTGTAACAGAGTCCCTGGTCATTACAATACTGTTGGCTGTAACAGAGTCCCTGATCATTACAATAGTGTGGGCTGTAACAGAGTCCCTGGTCATTACAATACTGTGGGCTGTAACAGAGTCCCTGGTCATTACAATACTGTGGGCTGTAACAGAGTCCCTGGTCATTACAATACTGTGGGTTGTAACAGAGTCCCTGCTCATTACAATACTGTGGGTTGTAACAGAGTCCCTGGTCATTACAATACTGTGGGCTGTAACAGAGTCCCTGATCATTACAATACTGTGGGCTATAACACAGTCCCTGGTCATTACAATACTCTGGGCTGTAACAGAGTCCCTGATCATTACAATAGTGTGGGCTGTAACAGAGTCCCTGGTCATTACAATACTGTGGGATGTAACAGAGTCCCTGGTCATTACAATACTGTGGGTTGTAACAGAGTCCCTGGTCATTACAATACTGTGGGTTGTAACAGAGTCCCTGCTCATTACAATACTGTGGGTTGTAACAGAGTCCCTGGTCATTACAATACTGTGGGCTGTAACAGAGTCCCTGATCATTACAATACTGTGGGCTGTAACAGAGTCCCTGGTCATTACTGTGGGCTGTAACAGAATACTGTGGGTTGTAACAGAGTCCCTGGTCATTACAATACTGTGGGTTGTAACAGAGTCCCTGGTCATTACAATACTGTGGGCTGTAACAGAGTCCCTGGTCATTATAATACTGTGGGTTGTAACAGAGTCCCTGGTCATTACAATACTGTGGGCTGTAACACAGTCCCTGGTCATTACAATACTGTGGGCTGTAACAGAGTCCCTGGTCATTACAATACTGTGGGCTGTAACAGAGTCCCTGGTGGTCATTACAATACTGTGGGCTGTAACACAGTCCCTGGTCATTACAATACTGTGGGCTGTAACAGAGTCCCTGATCATTACAATACTGTGGGCTGTAACAGAGTCCTGGTCATTACAATACTGTGGGCTGTAACAGAGTCCCTGGTCATTACAATACTGTGGGCTGTAACAGAGTCCCTGGTCATTACAATACTGTGGGCTGTAACAGAGTCCCTGGTCATTACAATACTGTGGGCTGTAACAGAGTCCCTGGTCATTACAATACTGTGGGCTGTAACAGAGTCCCTGATCATTACAATAGTGTGGGCTGTAACAGAGTCCCTGGTCATTACAATACTGTGGGCTGTAACAGAGTCCCTGGTCATTACAATACTGTGGGCTGTAACAGAGTCCCTGGTCATTACAATACTGTGGGTTGTAACAGAGTCCCTGCTCATTACAATACTGTGGGTTGTAACAGAGTCCCTGGTCATTACCATACTGTGGGCTGTAACAGAGTCCCCTCATTGCCTCCCTGATCATTACAATACTGTGGGCTATAACACAGTCCCTGGTCATTACAATACTGTGGGCTGTAACAGAGTCCCTGATCATTACAATAGTGTGGGCTGTAACAGAGTCCCTGGTCATTACAATACTGTGGGCTGTAACAGAGTCCCTGGTCATTACAATACTGTGGGTTGTAACAGAGTCCCTGGTCATTACAATACTGTGGGTTGTAACAGAGTCCCTGCTCATTACAATACTGTGGGTTGTAACAGAGTCCCTGGTCATTACAATACTGTGGGCTGTAACAGAGTCCCTGTCATTACAATACTGTGGGCTGTAACAGAGTCCCTGGTCATTATAATACTGTGGGTTGTAACAGAGTCCCTGGTCATTACAATACTGTGGGCTGTAACAGAGTCCCTGGTCATTACAATACTGTGGGCTGTAACAGAGTCCCTGGTCATTATAATACTGTGGGCTGTAACAGAGTCCCTGGTCATTACAATACTGTGGGCTGTAACAGAGTCCCTGGTCATTACAATACTGTTGGCTGTAACAGAGTCCCTGATCATTACAATAGTGTGGGCTGTAACAGAGTCCCTGGTCATTACAATACTGTGGGCTGTAACAGAGTCCCTGGTCATTACAATACTGTGGGCTGTAACAGAGTCCCTGGTCATTACAATACTGTGGGTTGTAACAGAGTCCCTGCTCATTACAATACTGTGGGTTGTAACAGAGTCCCAGCTCATTACAATACTGTGGGTTGTAACAGAGTCCCTGGTCATTACCATACTGTGGGCTGTAACAGAGTCCCTGATCATTACAATACTGTGGGCTATAACACAGTCCCTGGTCATTACACTACTGTGGGCTGTAACAGAGTCCCTGATCATTACAATAGTGTGGGCTGTAACAGAGTCCCTGGTCATTACAATACTGTGGGCTGTAACAGAGTCCCTGGTCATTATAATACTGTGGGTTGTAACAGAGTCCCTGGTCATTACAATACTGTGGGTTGTAACAGAGTCCCTGCTCATTACAATACTGTGGGTTGTAACAGAGTCCCTGGTCATTACAATACTGTGGGCTGTAACAGAGTCCCTGATCATTACAATACTGTGGGCTGTAACAGAGTCCCTGGTCATTATAATACTGTGGGTTGTAACAGAGTCCCTGGTCATTACAATACTGTGGGTTGTAACAGAGTCCCTGGTCATTACAATACTGTGGGCTGTAACAGAGTCCCTGGTCATTATAATACTGTGGGTTGTAACAGAGTCCCTGGTCATTACAATACTGTGGGCTGTAACAGAGTCCCTGGTCATTACAATACTGTTGGCTGTAACAGAGTCCCTGATCATTACAATAGTGTGGGCTGTAACAGAGTCCCTGGTCATTACAATACTGTGGGCTGTAACAGAGTCCCTGGTCATTACAATACTGTGGGCTGTAACAGAGTCCCTGGTCATTACAATACTGTGGGTTGTAACAGAGTCCCTGGTCATTACAATACTGTGGGTTGTAACAGAGTCCCTGGTCATTACAATACTGTGGGCTGTAACAGAGTCCCTGATCATTACAATACTGTGGGCTATAACAGAGTCCCTGGTCATTACAATACTGTGGGCTGTAACAGAGTCCCTGGTCATTACAATACTGTGGGCTGTAACAGAGTCCCTGGTGGGCTGTAACAGAGTCCCTGGTCATTACAATACTGTGGGCTGTAACAGAGTCCCTGGTCATTACAATACTGTGGGTTGTAACAGAGTCCCTGGTCATTACAATACTGTGGGTTGTAACAGAGTCCCTGCTCATTACAATACTGTGGGTTGTAACAGAGTCCCTGGTCATTACAATACTGTGGGCTGTAACAGAGTCCCTGATCATTACAATACTGTGGGCTGTAACAGAGTCCCTGGTCATTATAATACTGTGGGTTTGTAACAGAGTCCCTGGTCATTACAATACTGTGGGCTGTAACAGAGTCCCTGGTCATTACAATACTGTGGGCTGTAACAGAGTCCCTGGTCATTATAATACTGTGGGTTGTAACAGAGTCCCTGGTCATTACAATACTGTGGGCTGTAACACAGTCCCTGGTCATTACAATACTGTGGGCTGTAACAGAGTCCCTGGTCATTACAATACTGTGGGCTGTAACAGAGTCCCTGTCATTACAATACTGTGGGCTGTAACAGAGTCCCTGGTCATTACAATACTGTGGGCTGTAAACAGAGTCCCTGGTCATTACAATACTGTGGGTAACAGTCCCTGGTCATTACAATACTGTGGGCTGTAACAGAGTCCCTGATCATTACAATACTGTGGGCTGTAACAGAGTCCCTGCTCATTACAATACTGTGGGTTGTCATTACAATACTGTGGGCTGTAACAGAGTCCCTGGTCATTACAATACTGTGGGCTGTAACAGAGTCCCTGGTCATTACAATACTGTGGGCTGTAACAGAGTCCCTGGTCATTACAATACTGTGGGCTGTAACAGAGTCCCTGGTCATTACAATACTGTGGGCTGTAACAGAGTCCCTGGTCATTACAATACTGTGGGCTGTAACAGAGTCCCTGGTCATTACAATACTGTGGGCTGTAACAGAGTCCCTGGTCATTACAATACTGTGGGCTGTAACAGAGTCCCTGGTCATTACAATACTGTGGGTTGTAACAGAGTCCCTGATCATTACAATACTGTGTAACAGAGTCCCTGGTCATTACAATACTGTGGGTTGTAACAGAGTCCCTGGTCATTACAATACTGTGGGCTGTAACAGAGTCCCTGATCATTACAATACTGTGGGCTGTAACAGAGTCCTGGTCATTACAATACTGTGGGCTGTAACAGAGTCCCTGGTCATTACAATACTGTGGGCTGTAACAGAGTCCCTGGTCATTACAATACTGTGGGCTGTAACAGAGTCCCTGGTCATTACAATACATGTAACAGAGTCCCTGGTCATTACAATACTGTGGGTTGTAACAGAGTCCCTGGTCATTACAATACTGTGGGCTGTAACAGAGTCCCTGATCATTACAATACTGTGGGCTGTAACAGAGTCCTGGTCATTATAATACTGTGGGTTGTAACAGAGTCCCTGGTCATTACAATACTGTGGGTTGTAACAGAGTCCCTGGTCATTACAATACTGTGGGCTGTAACAGAGTCCCTGGTCATTACAATACTGTGGGCTGTAACAGAGTCCCTGGTCATTACAATACTGTGGGCTGTAACAGAGTCCCTGGTCATTACAATACTGTTGGCTGTAACAGAGTCCCTGGTCATTACAATACTGTGGGCTGTAACAGAGTCCCTGGTCATTACAATACTGTGTAACAGAGTCCCTGCTCATTACAATACTGTAACACAGTCCCTGGTCATTACAATACTGTGGGCTGTAACAGAGTCCCTGGTCATTACAATACTGTGGGCTGTAACAGAGTCCCTGGTCATTACAATACTGTGGGTTGTAACAGAGTCCCTGGTCATTACAATACTGTGGGCTGTAACAGAGTCCCTGGTCATTACAATACTGTGGGCTATAACACAGTCTCTGGTCATTACAATACTGTAACAGAGTCCCTGATCATTACAATACTGTGGGCTGTAACAGAGTCCCTGGTCATTACAATACTGTGGGCTGTAACAGAGTCCCTGGTCATTACAATACTGTGGGCTGTAACAGAGTCCCTGGTCATTACAATACTGTGGGCTGTAACAGAGTCCCTGGTCATTACAATACTGTGGGTTGTAACAGAGTCCCTGGTCATTACAATACTGTGGGTTGTAACAGAGTCCCTGGTCATTACAATACTGTGGGCTGTAACAGAGTCCCTGATCATTACAATACTGTGGGCTGTAACAGAGTCCCTGGTCATTACAATACTGTGGGCTGTAACAGAGTCCCTGGTCATTACAATACTGTGGGCTGTAACAGAGTCCCTGGTCATTACAATACTGTGGGTTGTAACAGAGTCCCTGGTCATTACAATACTGTGGGCTGTAACAGAGTCCCTGGTCATTACAATACTGTGGGCTGTAACAGAGTCCCTGGTCATTACAATACTGTGGGCTGTAACAGAGTCCCTGGTCATTACAATACTGTGGGCTGTAACAGAGTCCCTGGTCATTACAATACTGTGGGTTGTAACAGAGTCCCTGGTCATTACAATACTGTGGGCTGTAAACAGAGTCCCTGGTCATTACAATACTGTGGTTGTAACAGAGTCCCTGGTCATTACAATACTGTGGGTTGTAACAGAGTCCCTGCTCATTACAATACTGTGGGTTGTAACAGAGTCCCTGGTCATTACACTGGGGGCTTACAATACTGTGGGCTGTAACAGAGTCCCTGATCATTACAATACTGTGGAGTCCCTGGTGTAACACTGTAACAACAGAGTCCCTGGTCATTATAATACTGTGGGTTGTAACAGAGTCCCTGGTCATTACAATACTGTGGGTTGTAACAGAGTCCCTGGTCATTACAATACTGTGGGCTGTAACACAGTCCCTGGTCATTACAATACTGTGGGCTGTAACAGAGTCCCTGGTCATTACAATACTGTGGGTTGTAACAGAGTCCCTGGTCATTACAATACTGTGGGCTGTAACACAGTCCCTGGTCATTACAATACTGTGGGCTGTAACAGAGTCCCTGGTCATTACAATACTGTGGGCTGTAACAGAGTCCCTGGTCATTACAATACTGTGGGCTGTAACAGAGTCCCTGGTCATTACAATACTGTGGGTTGTAACAGAGTCCCTGGTCATTACAATACTGTGGGCTGTAAACAGAGTCCCTGGTCATTACAATACTGTGGGCTGTAACAGAGTCCCTGGTCATTACAATACTGTGGGCTGTAACAGAGTCCCTGGTCATTACAATACTGTGGGGCTGTAACAGAGTCCCTGGTCATTACAATACTGTGGGCTGTAACACAGTCCCTGGTCATTATAATACTGTGGGTCAGAGTCCCTGGTCATCACAATACTGTGGGCTGTAACAGAGTCCCTGGTCATTACAATACTGTGGGCTGTAAACAGAGTCCCTGGTCATTACATTACTGTGGGCTGTAAACAGAGTCCCTGGTCATTACAATACTGTGGGCTGTAACAGAGTCCCTGGTCATTAAAATACTGTGGGCTGTAACAGAGTCCCTGGTCATTACAATACTGTGGGCTGTAACAGAGTCCCTGGTCATTCATTACAATACTGTGGGCTGTAACAGAGTCCCTGGTCATTATAATACTGTGGGCTGTAACAGAGTCCTGGTCATTACAATACTGTGGGCTGTAACAGAGTCCCTGGTCATTACAATACTGTGGGCTGTAACACAGTCCCTGGTCATTACAATAATGTGGGCTGTAAACAGAGTCCCTGGTCATCACAATATTGTGGGCTGTAACAGAGTCCCTGGTCATTACAATAATGTGGGCTGTAAACAGAGTCCCTGGTCATTACAATACTGTGGGCTGTAACAGAGTCCCTGGTCATTACAATACTGTGGGCTGTAACAGTCATTACAATACTGTCCCTGGTCATTAAAATACTGTGGGTTGTAACAGAGTCCCTGGTCATTACAATACTGTGGGTTGTAACACAGTCCCTGGTCATTACAATACTGTGGGCTGTAACACAGTCCCTGGTCATTACAATACTGTGGGCTGTAACAGAGTCCCTGATCATTACAATATTGTGGGCTGTAACAGAGTCCCTGGTCATTATAATACTGTGGGCTGTAACAGAGTCCCTGGTCATTACAATACTGTGGGCTGTAACAGAGTCCTGTGTTGTCAGTCCTGGTTACAATACTGTGGGCTGTAACACAGTCCCTGCTGTCATTACAATAATGGGTTGTAACAGAGTCCCTGGTCATTACAATACTGTGGGCTGTAACAGAGTCCCTGAATCTTACAAGCCACTGTTGGCCTGTAACAGAGTCCTGGTCATTACAATACTTATGGGCTGTAACAAGAGTCCCTGATCATTACAATACTGTGGGCTGTAACAGAGTCCCTGGTCATTATAATACTGTGGGTTGTAACAGAGTCCCTGGTCATTACAATACTGTGGGTTGTAACAGAGTCCCTGGTCATTACAATACTGTGGGCTGTAACAGAGTCCCTGGTCATTACAATACTGTGGGCTGTAACAGAGTCCCTGGTCATTACAATACTGTGGGCTGTAACAGAGTCCCTGGTCATTACAATACTGTGGGCTGTAACAGAGTCCCTGGTCATTACAATACTGTGGGCTGTAACAGAGTCCCTGGTCATTACAATACTGTGGGCTGTAACAGAGTCCCTGGTCATTACAATACTGTGGGCTGTAAACAGAGTCCCTGGTCATTACAATACTGTGGGCTGTAACAGAGTCCCTGGTCATTACAATACTGTGGGCTGTAACAGAGTCCCTGGTCATTACAATACTGTGGGCTGTAACAGAGTCCCTGGTCATTACAATACTGTGGGCTGTAACACAGTCCCTGGTCATTACAATACTGTGGGCTGTAACAGAGTCCCTGGTCATTACAATACTGTGGGCTGTAACAGAGTCCCTGGTCATTACAATACTGTGGGCTGTAACAGAGTCCCTGGTCATTACAATACTGTGGGCTGTAAACAGAGTCCCTGGTCATTACAATACTGTGGGCTGTAAACAGAGTCCCTGGTCATTACAATACTGTGGGTTGTAACAGAGTCCCTGGTCATTACAATACTGTGGGCTGTAACAGAGTCCCTGGTCATTACAATACTGTGGGCTGTAACAGAGTCCCTGGTCATTACAATACTGTGGGCTGTAACAGAGTCCCTGGTCATTATAATACTGTGGGTTGTAACAGAGTCCCTGGTCATTACAATACTGTGGGCTGTAACAGAGTCCCTGGTCATTACAATACTGTGGGCTGTAACAGAGTCCCTGGTCATTACAATACTGTGGGCTGTAACAGAGTCCCTGGTCATTACAATACTGTGGGCTGTAACAGAGTCCCTGGTCATTACAATACTGTTGGCTGTAACAGAGTCCCTGGTCATTACAATACTGTGGGCTGTAACAGAGTCCCTGATCATTACAATACTGTGGGCTGTAACAGAGTCCCTGGTCATTATAATACTGTGGGTTGTAACAGAGTCCCTGGTCATTACAATACTGTGGGTTGTAACAGAGTCCCTGGTCATTACAATACTGTGGGCTGTAACACAGTCCCTGGTCATTACAATACTGTGGGCTGTAACAGAGTCCCTGGTCATTACAATACTGTGGGCTGTAACAGAGTCCCTGGTCATTACAATACTGTGGGCTGTAACAGAGTCCCT
>NC_068425.1:31354270-31365241 GCF_023373465.1 Oncorhynchus keta | reverse complement strand
TCCTGAGATATAACTAACTGTATGGCCAGGATCCTGAGATATAACTAACTGTATCGCCAGGATCCTGAGATATAACTAACTGTATGGCCAGGATCCTGAGATATAACTAACTGTATGGCCAGGATCCTGAGATATAACTAACTGTATGGCCAGGATCCTGAGATATAACTAACTCGTATGGCCAGGATCCTGAGATATAACTAACTGTATGTCCAGGATCCTGGAGATATAACCAGGATCCTGAGATATAACTAACTGTATGTCCAGGATCCTGAGATATAACTAACTGTATGGCCAGGATCCTGAGATATAACTAACTGTATGGCCAGGATCCTGAGATATAACTAACTGTATGGCCAGGATCCTGAGATATAACTAACTGTATGGCCAGGATCCTGAGATATAACTAACTGTATGGCCAGGATCCTGAGATATAACTAACTGTATGGCCAGGATCCTGAGATATAACTAACTGTATGGCCAGGATCCTGAGATATAACTAACTGTATGGCCAGGATCCTGAGATATAACTAACTGTATGGCCAGGATCCTGAGATATAACTAACTGTATGGCCAGGATCCTGAGATATATGCAAGGCCAACTAACTGTATGGCCAGGATCCTGAGATATAACTAATGTATGGCCAGGATCCTGAGATATAACTAACTGTATGGCCAGGATCCTGAGATATAACGTATGGCCAGGATCCTGAGATATAACTAACTGTATGGCCAGGATCCTGAGATATAACTAACTGTATGGCCAGGATCCTGAGATATAACTAACTGATGGCCAGGATCCTGAGATATAACTAACTGTATGGCCAGGATCCTGAGATATAACTAAGTATGGCCAGGATCCTGAGATATAACTAATCAGTATGGTCCAGGATCCTGAGATATAACTAACTGTATGGCCAGGATCCTGAGATATAACTAATTGTATGTCCAGGATCCTGAGATATAACTAACTGTATGGCCAGGATCCTGAGATATAACAACCAGGATCCTGAGATATAACTAACTGTATGGCCAGGATCCTGAGATATAACTAATTGAAGTAAGGCCAGGATCCTGAGATATAACTAACTGTATGGCCAGGATCCTGAGATATAACTAATCAGTGTGTGTCCAGGATCCTGAGATATAACTAACCGTATGGCCAGGATCCTGAGATATAACTAACTGTATGGCCAGGATCCTGAGATATAACTAACCAACTGTCCAGGATCCTGAGATATAACTGAGATATAACTAATATGGCCAGGATCCTGAGATATAACTAACTGTATGGCCAGGAGGATCTGATCCTGAGATATAACTAACTGTATGGCCAGGATCCTGAGATATAACTAACTGTATGGCCAGGATCCTGAGATATAACTGTATGGCCAGGATCCTGTATGGCCAGGATCCTGAGATATGTTCAACTGTATATCCTGAGACTAATTGTATGGCCAGGATCCTGAGATATAACTAACTGTATGGCCAGGATCCTGAGATATAACTACATTGTATGGCCAGGATCCATAACTAACTGTATGGCCAGGATCCTGAGATATAACTAACTGTATGGCCAGGATCCCTGAGATATAACTAACTGTATGGCCAGGATCCTGAGATATAACTAAATCCTGAGATATAACTAACTGTATGGCCAGGATCCTGAGATATAACTAACTGTATGGCCAGGATCCTGAGATATAACTAACTGTATGGCCAGGATCCTGAGATATAACTACTACACTACTACTACAACTGCTACTACTACTACTACTGCGGTTACTATTATTACTCCTACTATTACTACTGCTACTACCTCTACTACTACTACTACTACTACTGCTGCTCCTACTACCACTACCGTTACTACTATTAGTACTACTACAACTGCTCCTGTTAATACTACTACTACTGCTGCTGCTACTACTATTATTACTGCTGCTGCTGCTGCTACTACTACTACTACTACTACTACTACTACTATTATTATTACTTCTACTACTACTACTACTACTACTACTACTGCTGCTACTACTACTGCTGCTGCTACTACTACTACTATTATTACTACTACTGCTGCTACTACTATTATTATTACTACTACTACCACCACCACTACAGCTATTATTACTACTTCTACAACTACTGCTACTGCTGCTACTACCACTACTACTATTACTACTGCTGCTACTGCTTCTACTACAAAACCTAGTACTACTACTGCTTCTGCTACTACTATTACTACTAATAATACTGCTACTGCTAACTGATACTACCACTACTACTATTACTACTAATAATACTGCTACTGCTACTACTGCTGCTAACCGCTGCTACCACTACTACTACTACTACTGTTACTACTACTACTGCTAAGTGCTACTACCACTACTACTATTACTACTATTACTGTTACTACTACTACTGCTAAGTGCTACTACCACTACTACTACTACTACTGATGCTGCTGCTACTGCTAACTGCTATTACTACTACTACTACTGATGCTGCTGCTACTGCTAACTGCTACTACCGCTACTACTACTACTACTACTACTGATGCTGCTGCTACTGCTAACTGCTACTACTACTACTGATGCTGCTGTTACTGCAAACTGCTACCACCACTACTACTACTACTACTACTACTACTGATGCTGCTGCTACTGCTAACTGCTACTACTACTACTACTACTGATGCTGCTGCTACTGCTAACTGCTACTACTACTACTGATGCTGCTGTTACTGCAAACTGCTACCACCACTACTACTACTACTACTACTACTACTGATGCTGCTGCTACTGCTAACTGCTACTACTACTACTACTACTGATGCTGCTGCTACTGCTAACTGCTACTACCACTACTACTAATGATGCTGCTGCTACTGCTAACTGCTACTACCACTACTACTACTACTACTGATGCTGCTGCTACTGCTAACTGCTAGTACTACTACTGATGCTGCTGCTAACTGCTACTACCACTACTACTACTGATGCTGCTGCTACTGCTAACTGCTACTACCACTACTACTACTACTACTACTACTACTGATGCTGCTGCTAACTGCTAGTACTACTACTGATGCTGCTGCTACTGCTAACTGCTACTATTGATGCTGCTGCTACTGCTACTGATGCTGATGCTACTGCTAAATGCTACTACTATTACTATATAAAAGTCAATAGAAAAATGGAGAGAAATTAGACTGAAAGCTGAATTTGTGATGAACAGGACGTAGAGTTGCTTCCTGTTTCTGGGCCAATGGGCTGAGGGCTAAGCATCCACTCAGGCAGTGTGTGTACCTTTGTAGCTTTCTATTCCCCATCCCATGTCAGTTTAAAATGGAGTGAAACACAAAACAGCAATGCCTTGTTGTCATAGCTTGTTATGTTGTGTCCCCTTGAATCAATGTAGCCCCATTAGTCAAGAACCGAACAGAAAATGTAAGGATTTCTGAGAAGAGTCATTCACCACATAAACTTGATAAGAAGATTGGAGATAACTACTACTACTCCCAGTCGGCACCCGTGCAGAATATCCTGGTCCAAGCCTTCCCAGTCCCCTCTAATGCACGTTGTCTCTAGAGCCCCTGTAAGCCCCTGCAAACTGATTGGGGTAGCCCTGCATGGCTCTTCTATATCCCTGGGCCCTCTCCAGGCTCACCTTGTTTACCTTCCCTGTGTCTGGGTCAGTGACAGGGCTCTGACTGAATTCTAGGTGAGGGATGATTACATTATAAAAAAATACACCGTATGTCCTACAGAGAGCCCAAAAACCAGGATAACATTCAGTAGGAACTAGCTAGGTGGGTCTTCAACCCATTCACTCCCAGGACAAGAAAACATGGTTCTGAAAGGTTTATCTACAAGAGAACAGTTACATGTATACGTGGAACCTTTTTCATCCAAGATGCCATGCAGCTCAGCTGACCAAGCCAGGCTGTGGCTTATGGTTAGTGCGTATATCTCTCCTCCACCTGAAAATAGTGCTGTATCCCACCAAACTTTATTTTCTAACCCTAGGAGGTCAAAACAGAAACAGGATGAAAGCTTCAACATCAGTTTCCAGTTTGACAGCAATTGCTTATTCAGCAAACTTCTGTGAAAAAGGAAGACACCAAGAAAGAGACATCTAGGGTGCAGCCTGTATTTGAGAAAGGCCTGTGTAAACAGACATCTATAGGTGCAGCCTGTGTTGAGGAAAGGCCTGTGTAAACAGACATCTATAGGTACAGCCTGTGTTGAGGAAAGGCCTGTGTAAACAGACATCTAGAGGTACAGCCTGTGTTGAGGAAAGAGCCTGTGTTAACAGACATCTAGAGGTACAGCCTGTGTTGAGGAAAGGCCTGTGTAAACAGACATCTAGAGGTGCAGCCTGTGTTGAGGAAAGGCCTGTGTAAACAGACATCTAGAGGTGCAGCCTGTGTTGAGGAAAGGCCTGTGTTAACAGACATCTAGAGTACAGCCTGTGTTGAGGAAAGGCTTGTGTAAACAGACATCTAGAGGTACAGCCTGTGTTGAGGAAAGGCCTGTGTAAACAGACATCTAGAGGTGCAGCCTGTGTTGAGGAAAGGCCTGTGTAAACAGACATCTAGAGGTGCAGCCTGTGTTGAGGAAAGGCCTGTGTAAACAGACATCTAGAGGTGCAGCCTGTGTTGAGGAAAGGCCTGTGTAAACAGACATTCTAGAGGTACAGCCTGTGTTGAGAAAGGCCTGTGTAAACAGACATCTAGAGGTACAGCCTGTGTTGAGAAAGGCCTGTGTAAACAGACATCTAGAGGTACAGCCTGTGTTGAGGAAAGGCCTGTAAACAGACATCTAGAGGTACAGCCTGTGTTGAGGAAAGGCCTGTGTAAACAGACATCTAGAGGTACAGCCTGTGTTGAGGAAAGGCCTGTGTAAACAGACATCTAGAGGGTGCAGCCTGTGTTGAGGAAAGGCTTGTGTAAAACAGACATCTAGAGGTACAGCCTGTGTTGAGGAAAAAGGCCTGTGTAAACAGACATCTAGAGGTACAGCCTGTGTTGGCCTGTGTAAACAGAAAGCCTGGCCTGTGTAAACAGACATCTAGAGGTACAGCCTGTGTTGAGGAAAGGCCTGTGTAAACAGACATCTAGAGGTGCAGCCTGTGTTGAGGAAAGGCCTGTGTAAACAGACATCTAGAGAGTACAGCCTGTGTTGAGGAGCCTGTGTTGAGGCCTGTGTAAACAGACATCTAGAGGTGCAGCCTGTGTTGAGGAAAGGCTTGTGTAAACAGACATCTAGAGGTACAGCCTGTGTTGAGGAAAGGCCTGTGTAAACAGACATCTAGAGAGTACAGCCTGTGTTGAGGAAAGGCCTGTGTAAACAGACATCTAGGAGGTGCAGCCTGTGTTGAGGAAAGGCCTGTGTAAACAGACATCTAGAGGTGCAGCCTGTGTTGAGGAAAGGCCTGTGTTAACAGACATCTAGAGGTACAGCCTGTGAGGAAAGGTGTGTAAACAGACAAGAGGTACAGCCTGAGGAAAGGTGTAAACAGACATCTAGAGGTGCAGCCTGTGTTGAGGGAAAGGCCTGTGTAAACAGACATCTAGAGTGCAGCCTGTGTTGAGGAAAGGCCTGTGTGTAAACAGACATCTAGAGGTACAGCCTGTGTTGAGGAAAGGCCTGTGTAAACAGACATCTAGAGGTACAGCCTGTGTTGAGGAAAGGCCTGTGTAAACAGACATCTAGAGGTGCAGCCTGTGTTGAGGAAAGGCCTGTGTAAACAGACATCTAGAGGTGCAGCCTGTGTTGAGGAAAGGCCTGTGTAAACAGACATCTAGAGGTGCAGCCTGTGTTGAGGAAAGGCCTGTGAAAAACAGACATCTAGAGGTACAGCCTGTGAGGAAAGGCCTGTGTAAACAGACATCTAGAGGTACAGCCTGTGTTGAGGAAAGGCCTGTGTAAACAGACATCTAGAGGTGCAGCCTGTGTTGAGGAAAGGCCTGTGTAAACAGACATCTAGAGGTACAGCCTGTGTTGAGGAAAGGCCTGTGTAAACAGACATCTAGAGGTACAGCCTGTGTTGAGGAGTCTGTGTAAACAGACATCTAGAGGTGCAGCCTGTGTTGAGGAAAGGCTTGTGTAAACAGACATCTAGAGGTACAGCCTGTGTTGAGGAAAGGCCTGTGTAAACAGACACATCTAGAGGTACAGCCTGTGTTGAGGAAAGGCCTGTGTAAACAGACATCTAGAGGTACAGCCTGTGTTGAGGAAAGGCCTGTGTAAACAGACATCTAGAGGTACAGCCTGTGTTGAGGAAAGGCCTGTGTTAACAGACATCTAGAGGTACAGCCTGTGTTGAGGAAAGGCCTGTGTAAACAGACATCTAGAGGTGCAGCCTGTGTTGAGGAAAGGCTTGTGTAAACAGACATCTAGAGGTACAGCCTGTGTTGAGGAAAGGCCTGTGTAAACAGACATCTAGAGGTACAGCCTGTGTTGAGGAAAGGCCTGTGTAAACAGACATCTAGAGGTGCAGCCTGTGTTGAGGAAAGGCCTTGTGTAAACAGACATCTAGAGGTACAGCCTGTGTTGAGGAAAGGCCTGTGTTAACAGACATCTAGAGGTACAGCCTGTGTTGAGGAAAGGCCTGTGTAAACAGACATCTAGAGGTGCAGCCTGTGTTGAGGGAAAGGCCTGTGTAAACAGACATCTAGAGTGCAGCCTGTGTTGAGGAAAGGCCTGTGTGTAAACAGACATCTAGAGGTACAGCCTGTGTTGAGGAAAGGCCTGTGTAAACAGACATCTAGAGGTACAGCCTGTGTTGAGGAAAGGCCTGTAAACAGACATCTAGAGGTGCAGCCTGTGTTGAGGAAAGGCCTGTGTAAACAGACATCTAGAGGTGCAGCCTGTGTTGAGGAAAGGCCTGTGTAAACAGACATCTAGAGGTGCAGCCTGTGTTGAGGAAAGGCCTGTGTAAACAGACATCTAGAGGTACAGCCTGTGTTGAGTGGGAAAGGCCTGTGTAAACAGACATCTGAGGTACAGCCTGTGTTGAAAGGCCTGTGTAAACAGACATCTAGAGGTACAGCCTGTGTTGAGGAAAGGCCTGTGTAAACAGACATCTAGAGGTACAGCCTGTGTTGAGGAAAGGCCTGTGTAAACAGACATCTAGAGGTGCAGCCTGTAAACAGACATCTGAGGAAAGGCCTGTGTAAACAGACATCTAGAGGTACAGCCTGTGTTGAGGAAAGGCCTGTGTAAACAGACATCTAGAGGTACAGCCTGTGTTGAGGAAAGGCCTGTGTAAACAGACATCTAGAGGTACAGCCTGTGTTGAGGAAAGGCCTGTGTAAACAGACATCTAGAGGTACAGCCTGTGTTGAGGAAAGGCCTGTGTAAACAGACATCTAGAGGTACAGCCTGTGTTGAGGAAAGGCCTGTGTAAACAGACATCTAGAGGTACAGCCTGTGTTGAGGAAAGGCCTGTGTAAACAGACATCTAGAGGTGCAGCCTGTGTTGAGGAAAGGCCTGTGTAAACAGACATCTAGAGGTGCAGCCTGTGTTGAGGAAAGGCCTGTGTAAACAGACATCTAGAGGTACAGCCTGTGTTGAGGAAAGGCCTGTGTAAACAGACATCTAGAGGTACAGCCTGTGTTGAGGAAAGGCCTGTGTAAACAGACATCTAGAGGTACAGCCTGTGTTGAGGAAAGGCTCGTAAACAGACATCTAGAGGTACAGCCTGTGTTGAGGAAAGGCCTGTGTAAACAGACATCTAGAGGTACAGCCTGTGTTGAGGAAAGGCCTGTGTAAACAGACATCTAGAGGTACAGCCTGTGTTGAGGAAAGGCCTGTGTAAACAGACATCTAGAGGTACAGCCTGTGTTGAGGAAAGGCCTGTGTAAACAGACATCTAGAGGTACAGCCTGTGTTGAGAAAGGCCTGTGTAAACAGACATCTAGAGGTACAGCCTGTGTTGATGAAAGGCCTGTGTAAACAGACATCTAGAGGTACAGCCTGTGTTGAGGAAAGGCCTGTGTAAACAGACATCTAGAGGTACAGCCTGTGTTGAGGAAAGGCCTGTGTAAACAGACATCTAGAGGTACAGCCTGTGTTGAGGAAAGGCCTGTGTAAACAGACATCTAGAGGTGCAGCCTGTGTTGAGGAAAGGCCTGTGTAAACAGACATCTAGAGGTGCAGCCTGTGTTGAGGAAAGGCCTGTGTAAACAGACATCTAGAGGTGCAGCCTGTGTTGAGAAGGCCTGTGTAAACAGACATCTAAGGTACAGCCTGTGTTGAGAACAGACATCTAGAGGTGCAGCCTGTGTTGAGGAAAGGCCTGTGTAAACAGACATCTAGAGGTACAGCCTGTGTTGAGGAAAGGCCTGTGTAAACAGACATCTAGAGGTGCAGCTTGTGTTGAGGAAAGGCCTGTGTAAACAGACATCTAGAGGTACAGCCTGTGTTGAGGAAAGGCCTGTGTAAACAGACATCTAGAGGTGCAGCCTGTGTTGATGAAAGGCCTGTGTAAACAGACATCTAGAGGTACAGCCTGTGTTGAAGAAAGGCCTGTGTAAACAGACATCTAGAGGTACAGCCTGTGTTGAGGAAAGGCCTGTGTAAACAGACATCTAGAGGTGCAGCCTGTGTTGAGGAAGGCCTGTGTAAACAGACATCTAGAGGTACAGCCTGTGTTGAGGAAAGGTAAACTGTGTAAGAGGTACAGCCTGTCTGAGGAAAGGCTTGTGTAAACAGACATCTAGAGGTACAGCCTGTTGAGGAAAGGCCTGTGTAAACAGACATCTAGAGGTACAGCCTGTGTTTGAGGAAAGGCCTGTGTAAACAGACATCTAGAGGTACAGCCTGTGTTGAGAAAGGCCTGTGTAAACAGACAGGAACAGCCTGTGTTGCCTGTGTAAACAGACATCTAGAGGTGCAGCCTGTGTTGAGGAAAGGCCTGTGTAAACAGACATCTAGAGGTGCAGCCTGTGTTGAGGAAAGGCCTGTGTAAACAGACATCTAGAGGTGCAGCCTGTGTTGAGGAAAGGCCTGTGTAAACAGACATCTAGAGGTACAGCCTGTGTTGAGGAAAGGCCTGTGTAAACAGACATCTAGAGGTACAGCCTGTGTTGAGGAAAGGCCTGTGTAAACAGACATCTAGAGGTACAGCCTGTGTTGAGGAAAGGCCTGTGTAAACAGACATCTAGAGGTACAGCCTGTGTTGAGAAAGGCCTGTGTAAACAGACATCTAGAGGTGCAGCCTGTGTTGAGGAAAGGCCTGTGTAAACAGACATCTAGAGGTACAGCCTGTGTTGAGGAAAGGCCTGTGTAAACAGACATCTAGAGGTACAGCCAGTGTTGAGGAAAGGCCTGTGTAAACAGACATCTAGAGGTACAGCCTGTCTGAGATATAACTAACTGTATGGCCAGGATCCTGAGATATAACTAACTGTATGGCCAGGATCCTGAGATATAACTAACTGTATGGCCAGGATCCTGAGATATAACTAACTGTATGGCCAGGATCCTGAGATATAACTAACTGTATGGCCAGGATCCTGAGATATAACTAACTGTATGGCCAGGATCCTGAGATATAACTAACTGTATGGCCAGGATCCTGAGATATAACTAACTGTATGGCCAGGATCCTGAGATATAACTAACTGTATGGCCAGGATCCTGAGATATAACTAACTGTATGGCCAGGATCCTGAGATATAACTAACTGTATGGCCAGGATCCTGAGATATAACTAACTGTATGGCCAGGATCCTGAGATATAACTAACTGTATGGCCAGGATCCTGAGATATAACTAACTGTATGGCCAGGATCCTGAGATATAACTAACTGTATGGCCAGGATCCTGAGATATAACTAACTGTATGGCCAGGATCCTGAGATATAACTAACTGTATGGCCAGGATCCTGAGATATAACTAACTGTATGGCCAGGATCCTGAGATATAACTAACTGTAGCCAGGGATCCTGGAGACATAACCATCCAGTATGGCCAGGATCCTGAGATATAACTAACTGTATGGCCAGATCCTGAGATATAACTAACTGTATGGCCAGGATCCTGAGATATAACTAACTGTATGTCCAGGATCCTGAGATATAACTAACTGTATGGCCAGGATCCTGAGATATAATAACTGTATGGCCAGGATCCTGAGATATAACTAACTGTATGGCCAGGATCCTGAGATATAACTAACTGTATGGCCAGGATCCTGAGATATAACTTAACTGTATGGCCAGGATCCTGAGATATAACTAACTGTATGGCCAGGATCCTGAGATATAACTAACTGTATGGCCAGGATCACGAGATATAACTAACTGTATGGCCAGGATCCTGAGATATAATAACTGTATGGCCAGGATCCTGAGATATATAACTAACTCTATGGCCAGGATCCTGAGATATAACTAACTGTATGGCCAGGATCCTGAGATATAACTAACTGTATGGCCAGGATCCTGAGATATAACTAACTGTATGGCCAGGATCCTGAGATATAACTAACTGTATGGCCAGGATCCTGAGATATAACTAACTGTATGGCCAGGATCCTGAGATATAACTAACTGTATGGCCAGGATCTGAGATAACTAACTGTGGCCAGGATCCTGAGATATAACTAATGTGGCCAGGATCCTGAGATATAACTAACTGTATGGCCAGGATCCTGAGATATAACTAACTGTATGGCCAGGATCCTGAGATATAACTAACTGTATGGCCAGGATCCTGAGATATAACTAACTGTATGGCCAGGATCCTGAGATATAACTAACTGTATGGCCAGGATCCTGAGATATAACTAACTGTATGGCCAGGATCCTGAGATATAACTAACTGTATGGCCAGGATCCTGAGATATAACTAACTGTATGGCCAGGATCCTGAGATATAACTAACTGTATGGCCAGGATCCTGAGATATAACTAACTGTATGGCCAGGATCCTGAGATATAACTAACTGTATG
>NC_068425.1:31339106-31354170 GCF_023373465.1 Oncorhynchus keta | reverse complement strand
GGACAGTGGGTGGTGGTAGACTAACATTAGAGGAGAGGACAGTGGGTGGTGGTAGACTAACATTAGAGGGGAGAGGACAGTGGGTGGGGTAGAGGACAGTGGTGGTGGTGGTAGACTAACGTTAGAGGGAGAGGACAGTGGGTGGTGGTAGACTAACATTAGAGGGGAGAGGACAGTGGGTGGTGGTAGACTAACATTAGAGGGGAGAGGACAATGGGTGGTGGTAGACTAACATTAGAGGGAGAGGACAATGGGTGGTGGTAGACTAACATTAGAGGGGAGAGGACAATGGGTGGTGGTAGACTAACATTAGAGGGAGAAGACAATGGGTGGTGGTAGACTAACATTAGAGGGAGAGGACAGTGGGTGGTGGTAGACTAACATTAGAGGGGAGAGGACAGTGGGTGGTGGTAGACTAACATTAGAGGGAGAGGACAATGGGTGGTGGTAGACTAACATTAGAGGGAGAGGACAATGGGTGATGGTAGACTAACATTAGAGGGGAGAGGACAGTGGGTGGTGGTAGACTAACAGAGGGGAGAGGACAGTGGGTGGTGGTAGACTAACGTTAGAGGGAGAGGACAGTGGGTGGTGGTAGACTAACATTAGAGGGGAGAGGACAGTGGGTGGTGGTAGACTAACATTAGAGGGGAGAGGACAATGGGTGGTTGTAGACTAACATTAGAGGGAGAGGACAATGGGTGGTGGTAGACTAACATTAGAGGGGAGAGGACAATGGGTGGTGGTAGACTAACATTAGAGGGAGAAGACAATGGGTGGTGGTAGACTAACATTAGAGGGAGAGGACAGTGGGTGGTGGTAGACTAACATTAGAGGGGAGAGGACAGTGGGTGGTGGTAGACTAACATTAGAGGGAGAGGACAATGGGTGGTGGTAGACTAACATTAGAGGGAGAGGACAATGGGTGATGGTAGACTAACATTAGAGGGGAGAGGACAGTGGGTGGTGGTAGACTAACATTAGAGGGGAGAGGACAGTGGGTGGTGGTAGACTAACATTAGAGGGAGAGGACAATGGGTGGTGGTAGATTAACATTAGAGGGGAGAGGACAGTGGGTGGTGGTAGACGAACAGAGGGGAGAGGACAATGGGTGGTGGTCGACTAACATTAGAGGGGAGAGGACAATGGGTGGTGGTAGACTAACATTAGAGGGGAGAGGACAGTGGGTGGTGGTAGACGAACAGAGGGGAGAGGACAATGGGTGGTGGTAGACTAACATTAGAGGGGAGAGGACAATGGGTGGTGGTAGACGGACAGAGGGGAGAGGACAGTGGGTGGTGGTAGACTAACAGAGGGGAGAGGACAGTGGTTGGTGGTAGACTAACATTAGAGGGGAGAGGACAGTGGGTGGTGGTAGACTAGCATTAGAGGGGAGAGGACAGTGGGTGGTGGTAGACTAACATTAGAGGGAGAGGACAATGGGTGGTGGTAGACTAACATTAGAGGGAGAGGACAGTGGGTGGTGGTAGACTAACATTAGAGGGGAGAGGACAGTGGGTGGTGGTAGACTAACATTAGAGGGGAGAGGACAGTGGGTGGTGGTAGACTAACATTAGAGGGGAGAGGACAGTGGGTGGTAGTAGACTAACATTAGAGGGAGAGGACAGTGGGTGGTGGTAGACTAACATTAGAGGGAGAGGACAGTGGGTGGTGGTAGACTAACATTAGAGGAGAGGACAGTGGGTGGTGGTAGACTAACATTAGAGGGAGAGGACAATGGGTGGTAGTAGACTAACATTAGAGGGGAGGACAGTGGGTGGTGGTAGACTAACATTAGAGGGGAGAGGACAATGGGTGGTGGTAGACTAACATTAGAGGGAGAGGACAGTGGGTGGTGGTAGACTAACATTAGAGGGAGAGGACAGTGGGTGGTGGTATACTAACATTAGAGGGAGAGGACAGTGGGTGGTGGTCGACTAACATTAGAGGGGAGAGGACAGTGGGTGGTGGTAGACTAACATTAGAGGGGAGAGGACAGTGGGTGGTAGTAGACTAACATTAGAGGGAGAGGACAGTGGGTGGTGGTAGACTAACATTAGAGGGAGAGGACAGTGGGTGGTGGTAGACTAACATTAGAGGGAGAGGACAGTGGGTGGTGGTAGACTAACATTAGAGGGAGAGGACAATGGGTGGTAGTAGACTAACATTAGAGGGAGAGGACAGTGGGTGGTGGTAGACTAACATTAGAGGGAGAGGACAATGGGTGGTGGTAGACTAACATTAGAGGGAGAGGACAGTGGGTGGTGGTAGACTAACATTAGAGGGAGAGGACAGTGGGTGGTGGTAGACTAACATTAGAGGGAGAGGACAGTGGGTAGTGGTAGACTAACATTAGAGGGAGAGGACAGTGGGTGGTGGTCGACTAACATTAGAGGGAGAGGACAGTGGGTGGTGGTAGACTAACATTAGAGGGAGAGGACAGTGGGTGGTGGTAGACTAACATTAGAGGGGGAGAGGACAGTGGGTGGTGGTAGACTAACATTAGAGGGGGAGAGGACAGTGGGTGGTGGTAGACTAACATTAGAGGGAGAGGACAGTGGGTGGTGGTAGACTAACATTAGAGGGGGAGAGGACAATGGTGGTGGTAGACTAACATTAGAGGGGAGAGGACAGTGGGTGGTGGTAGACTAACATTAGAGGGGAGAGGACAGTGGGTGGTAGTAGACTAACAGAGGGGAGAGGACAGTGGGTGGTGGTAGACTAACATTAGAGGGAGAGGACAGTGGGTGGTGGTAGACTAACATTAGAGGGGAGAGGACAGTGGGTGGTGGTAGACTAACATTAGAGGGAGAGGACAGTGGGTGGTGGTAGACTAACATTAGAGGGAGAGGACAGTGGGTGGTGGTAGACTAACATTAGTGGGAGAGGGGACAGTGGGTGGTGGTAGACTAACAGAGGGGAGAGGACAGTGGGTGGTGGTAGACTAACATTAGAGGGAGAGGACAGTGGGTGGTGGTAGACTAACATTAGAGGGAGAGGACAATGGGTGGTGGTAGACTAACATTAGAGGGGAGAGGACAGTGGGTGGTGGTAGACTAACATTAGAGGGGAGAGGACAGTGGGTGGTGGTAGACTAACATTAGAGGGAGAGGACAGTGGGTGGTGGTAGACTAACATTAGAGGGGAGAGGACAGTGGGTGGTGGTAGACTAACATTAGAGGGAGAGGACAGTGGGTGGTGGTAGACTAACATTAGAGGGAGAGGACAGTGGGTGGTGGTAGACTAACATTAGAGGGAGAGGACAGTGGGTGGTGGTAGACTAACATTAGAGGGGAGAGGACAGTGGGTGGTGGTAGACTAACATTAGAGGGAGAGGACAGTGGGTGGTGGTAGACTAACATTAGAGGGAGAGGACAGTGGGTGGTGGTAGACTAACATTAGAGGGGAGAGGACAGTGGGTGGTGGTAGACTAACATTAGAGGGAGAGGACAGTGGGTGGTGGTAGACTAACATTAGAGGGAGAGGACAGTGGGTGGTGGTAGACTAACATTAGAGGGGAGAGGACAGTGGGTGGTGGTAGACTAACAGAGGGGAGAGGACAGTGGGTGGTGGTAGACTAACGTTAGAGGGAGAGGACAGTGGGTGGTGGTAGACTAACATTAGAGGGGAGAGGACAGTGGGTGGTGGTAGACTAACATTAGAGGGGAGAGGACAATGGGTGGTGGTAGACTAACATTAGAGGGAGAGGACAATGGGTGGTGGTAGACTAACATTAGAGGGAGAGGACAGTGGGTGGTGGTAGACTAACATTAGAGGGGAGAGGACAGTGGGTGGTGGTAGACTAACATTAGAGGGGAGAGGACAGTGGGTGGTAGTAGACTAACATTAGAGGGAGAGGACAGTGGGTGGTGGTAGACTAACATTAGAGGGAGAGGACAGTGGGTGGTGGTAGACTAACATTAGAGGGAGAGGACAGTGGGTGGTGGTAGACTAACATTAGAGGGAGAGGACAATGGGTGGTAGTAGACTAACATTAGAGGGGAGAGGACAGTGGGTGGTGGTAGACTAACATTAGAGGGGAGAGGACAATGGGTGGTGGTAGACTAACATTAGAGGGAGAGGACAGTGGGTGGTGGTAGACTAACATTAGAGGGAGAGGACAGTGGGTGGTGGTATACTAACATTAGAGGGAGAGGACAGTGGGTGGTGGTAGACTAACATTAGAGGGGAGAGGACAGTGGGTGGTGGTAGACTAACATTAGAGGGGAGAGGACAGTGGGTGGTAGTAGACTAACATTAGAGGGAGAGGACAGTGGGTGGTGGTAGACTAACATTAGAGGGAGAGGACAGTGGGTGGTGGTAGACTAACATTAGAGGGAGAGGACAGTGGGTGGTGGTAGACTAACATTAGAGGGAGAGGACAATGGGTGGTAGTAGACTAACATTAGAGGGAGAGGACAGTGGGTGGTGGTAGACTAACATTAGAGGGGAGAGGACAATGGGTGGTGGTAGACTAACATTAGAGGGAGAGGACAGTGGGTGGTGGTAGACTAACATTAGAGGGAGAGGACAGTGGGTGGTGGTAGACTAACATTAGAGGGAGAGGACAGTGGGTGGTGGTAGACTAACATTAGAGGGAGAGGACAGTGGGTGGTGGTAGACTAACATTAGAGGGAGAGGACAGTGGGTGGTGGTAGACTAACATTAGAGGGGAGAGGACAGTGGGTGGTGGTAGACTAACATTAGAGGAGAGGACAGTGGGTGGTGGTAGACTAACATTAGAGGGGAGAGGACAGTGGGTGGTGGTAGACTAACATTAGAGGGGAGAGGACAGTGGGTGGTGGTAGACTAACATTAGAGGGGAGAGGACAATGGTGGTGGTAGACTAACATTAGAGGGAGAGGACAGTGGGTGGTGGTAGACTAACATTAGAGGGAGAGGACAGTGGGTGGTAGTAGACTAACAGAGGGGAGAGGACAGTGGGTGGTGGTAGACTAACATTAGAGGGGAGAGGACAGTGGGTGGTGGTAGACTAACATTAGAGGGGAGAGGACAGTGGGTGGTGGTAGACTAACATTAGAGGGAGAGGACAGTGGGTGGTGGTAGACTAACATTAGAGGGAGAGGACAGTGGGTGGTGGTAGACTAACATTAGAGGGGAGAGGACAGTGGGTGGTGGTAGACTAACAGAGGGGAGAGGACAGTGGGTGGTGGTAGACTAACATTAGAGGGAGAGGACAGTGGGTGGTGGTAGACTAACATTAGAGGGAGAGGACAATGGGTGGTGGTAGACTAACATTAGAGGGGAGAGGACAGTGGGTGGTGGTAGACTAACATTAGAGGGGAGAGGACAGTGGGTGGTGGTAGACTAACATTAGAGGGGAGAGGACAGTGGGTGGTGGTAGACTAACATTAGAGGGGAGAGGACAGTGGGTGGTGGTAGACTAACATTAGAGGGGAGAGGACAGTGGGTGGTGGTAGACTATCATTAGAGGAGAGGACAGTGGGTGGTGGTAGACTAACATTAGAGGGAGAGGACAGTGGGTGGTGGTAGACTAACATTAGAGGGGAGAGGACAGTGGGTGGTGGTAGACTAACATTAGAGGGAGAGGACAGTGGGTGGTGGTAGACTAACATTAGAGGGAGAGGACAGTGGGTGGTGGTAGACTAACATTAGAGGGGAGAGGACAGTGGGTGGTGGTAGACTAACATTAGAGGGAGAGTACAGTGGGTGGTGGTAGACTAACATTAGAGGGAGAGGACAGTGGGTGGTGGTAGACTAACATTAGAGGAGAGGACAGTGGGTGGTGGTAGACTAACATTAGGGGAGAGGACAGTGGGTGGTGGTAGACTAACGTTAGAGGGAGAGGACAGTGGGTGGTGGTAGACTAACATTAGAGGGAGAGGACAGTGGGTGGTGGTAGACTAACATTAGAGGGGAGAGGACAATGGGTGGTGGTAGACTAACATTAGAGGGGAGAGGACAATGGGTGGTGGTAGACTAACATTAGAGGGAGAGGACAGTGGGTGGTGGTAGACTAACATTAGAGGGGAGAGGACAGTGGGTGGTGGTAGACTAACATTAGAGGGGAGAGGACAATGGGTGGTGGTAGACTAACATTAGAGGGAGAGGACAATGGGTGATGGAAGACTAACATTAGAGGGGAGAGGACAGTGGGTGGTGGTAGACTAACAGAGGGAGAGGACAGTGGGTGGTGGTAGACTAACGTTAGAGGGAGAGGACAGTGGGTGGTGGTAGACTAACATTAGAGGGGAGAGGACAGTGGGTGGTGGTAGACTAACATTAGAGGGGAGAGGACAATGGGTGGTTGTAGACTAACATTAGAGGGAGAGGACAATGGGTGGTGGTAGACTAACATTAGAGGGAGAGGACAATGGGTGGTGGTAGACTAACATTAGAGGGAGAAGACAATGGGTGGTGGTAGACTAACATTAGAGGGAGAGGACAGTGGGTGGTGGTAGACTAACATTAGAGGGAGAGGACAGTGGGTGGTGGTAGACTAACATTAGAGGGAGAGGACAATGGGTGGTGGTAGACTAACATTAGAGGGAGAGGACAATGGGTGATGGTAGACTAACATTAGAGGGGAGAGGACAGTGGGTGGTGGTAGACTAACATTAGAGGGGAGAGGACAGTGGGTGGTGGTAGACTAACATTAGAGGGAGAGGACAATGGGTGGTGGTAGATTAACATTAGAGGAGAGGACAGTGGGTGGTGGTAGACGAACAGAGGGGAGAGGACAATGGGTGGTGGTAGACTAACATTAGAGGGGAGAGGACAATGGGTGGTGGTAGACTAACATTAGAGGGGAGAGGACAGTGGGTGGTGGTAGACTAACAGAGGGGAGAGGACAATGGGTGGTGGTAGACTAACATTAGAGGGGAGAGGACAATGGGTGGTGGTAGACGGACAGGGGAGAGGACAGTGGGTGGTGGTAGACTAACAGAGAGGGAGAGGACAGTGGGTGGTGGTAGACTAACATTAGAGGGGAGAGGACAGTGGGTGGTGGTAGACTAAGCATTAGAGGGGAGAGGACAGTGGGTGGTGGTAGACTAACATTAGAGGGAGAGACTAACATTAGAGGAGAGGACAACATTAGAGGGAGAGGATGGGTGGTGGTAGACTAACATTAGAGGGAGAGGACAGTGGGTGGTGGTAGACTAACATTAGAGGGAGAGGTAGACTAACATTAGAGGAGAGGACAGTGGGTGGTGGTAGACTAACATTAGAGGGGAGAGGACAGTGGGTGGTAGTAGACTAACATTAGAGGGAGAGGACAGTGGGTGGTGGTAGACTAACATTAGAGGGAGAGGACAGTGGGTGGTGGTAGACTAACATTAGAGGGAGAGGACAGTGGGTGGTGGTAGACTAACATTAGAGGGAGAGGACAATGGGTGGTAGTAGACTAACATTAGAGGGAGAGGACAGTGGGTGGTGGTAGACTAACATTAGAGGGGAGAGGACAATGGGTGGTGGTAGACTAACATTAGAGGGAGAGGACAGTGGGTGGTGGTAGACTAACATTAGAGGGAGAGGACAGTGGGTGGTGGTATACTAACATTAGAGGAGAGGACAGTGGGTGGTGGTCGACTAACATTAGAGGGGAGAGGACAGTGGGTGGTGGTAGACTAACATTAGAGGGGAGAGGACAGTGGGTGGTAGTAGACTAACATTAGAGGGAGAGGACAGTGGGTGGTGGTAGACTAACATTAGAGGGAGAGGACAGTGGGTGGTGGTAGACTAACATTAGAGGGAGAGGACAGTGGGTGGTGGTAGACTAACATTAGAGGGAGAGGACAATGGGTGGTAGTAGACTAACATTAGAGGGAGAGGACAGTGGGTGGTGGTAGACTAACATTAGAGGGGAGAGGACAATGGGTGGTGGTAGACTAACATTAGAGGGAGAGGACAGTGGGTGGTAGTAGACTAACATTAGAGGGAGAGGACAGTGGGTGGTGGTAGACTAACATTAGAGGGAGAGGACAGTGGGTAGTGGTAGACTAACATTAGAGGGAGAGGACAGTGGGTGGTGGTCGACTAACATTAGAGGGAGAGGACAGTGGGTGGTGGTAGACTAACATTAGAGGGAGAGGACAGTGGGTGGTGGTAGACTAACATTAGAGGGAGAGGACAGTGGGTGGTGGTAGACTAACATTAGAGGGAGAGGACAGTGGGTGGTGGTAGACTAACATTAGAGGGAGAGGACAGTGGGTGGTGGTAGACTAACATTAGAGGGGAGAGGACAGTGGGTGGTAGTAGACTAACATTAGAGGGAGAGGACAGTGGGTGGTGGTAGACTAACATTAGAGGGAGAGGACAGTGGGTGGTGGTAGACTAACATTAGAGGGGAGAGGACAGTGGGTGGTGGTAGACTAACATTAGAGGGAGAGGACAGTGGGTGGTGGTAGACTAACATTAGAGGGAGAGGACAGTGGGTGGTGGTAGACTAACATTAGAGGGAGAGGACAGTGGGTGGTGGTAGACTAACATTAGAGGGAGAGGACAGTGGGTGGTGGTAGACTAACATTAGAGGGAGAGGACAGTGGGTGGTGGTAGACTAACATTAGAGGGAGAGGACAGTGGGTGGTGGTAGACTAACATTAGAGGGAGAGGACAGTGGGTGGTGGTAGACTAACATTAGAGGGAGAGGACAGTGGGTGGTGGTAGACTAACATTAGAGGGAGAGGACAGTGGGTGGTGGTAGACTAACATTAGAGGGAGAGGACAGTGGGTGGTGGTAGACTAACATTAGAGGGGAGAGGACAGTGGGTGGTGGTAGACTAACATTAGAGGGAGAGGACAGTGGGTGGTAGTAGACTAACATTAGAGGGAGAGGACAGTGGGTGGTGGTAGACTAACATTAGAGGGAGAGGACAGTGGGTGGTAGTAGACTAACATTAGAGGGAGAGGACAGTGGGTGGTAGTAGACTAACATTAGAGGGAGAGGACAGTGGGTGGTGGTAGACTAACAGAGGGAGAGGACAGTGGGTGGTGGTAGACTAACATTAGAGGGAGAGGACAGTGGGTGGTGGTAGACTAACATTAGAGGGAGAGGACAGTGGGTGGTAGTAGACTAACATTAGAGGGAGAGGACAGTGGGTGGTGGTAGACTAACATTAGAGGGAGAGGACAGTGGGTGGTGGTAGACTAACAGAGGGGAGAGGACAGTGGGTGGTGGTAGACTAACATTAGAGGGAGAGGACAGTGGGTGGTGGTAGACTAACATTAGAGGGAGAGGACAGTGGGTGGTGGTAGACTAACATTAGAGGGAGAGGACAGTGGGTGGTAGTAGACTAACAGAGGGAGAGGACAGTGGGTGGTAGTAGACTAACATTAGAGGGAGAGGACAGTGGGTGGTGGTAGACTAACAGAGGGGAGAGGACAGTGGGTGGTGGTAGACTAACATTAGAGGGAGAGGACAGTGGGTGGTGGTAGACTAACATTAGAGGGAGAGGACAGTGGGTGGTGGTAGACTAACATTAGAGGGGAGAGGACAGTGGGTGGTGGTAGACTAACATTAGAGGGAGAGGACAGTGGGTGGTGGTAGACTAACATTAGAGGGGAGAGGACAATGGGTGGTGGTAGACTAACATTAGAGGGAGAGGACAGTGGGTGGTGGTAGACTAACATTAGAGGGAGAGGACAGTGGGTGGTGGTAGACTAACATTAGAGGGAGAGGACAGTGGGTGGTGGTAGACTAACATTAGAGGGAGAGGACAGTGGGTGGTGGTAGACTAACATTAGAGGGAGAGGACAGTGGGTGGTAGTAGACTAACATTAGAGGGAGAGGACAGTGGGTGGTAGTAGACTAACATTAGAGGGAGAGGACAGTGGGTGGTAGTAGACTAACATTAGAGGGGAGAGGACAGTGGGTGGTGGTAGACTAACATTAGAGGGAGAGGACAGTGGGTGGTGGTAGACTAACATTAGAGGGAGAGGACAGTGGGTGGTAGTAGACTAACATTAGAGGGAGAGGACAGTGGGTGGTGGTAGACTAACATTAGAGGGAGAGGACAGTGGGTGGTGGTAGACTAACATTAGAGGGAGAGGACAGTGGGTGGTGGTAGACTAACATTAGAGGGAGAGGACAGTGGGTGGTAGTAGACTAACATTAGAGGGAGAGGACAGTGGGTGGTGGTAGACTAACATTAGAGGGGAGAGGACAGTGGGTGGTGGTAGACTAACATTAGAGGGGAGAGGACAGTGGGTGGTGGTAGACTAACATTAGAGGGAGAGGACAGTGGGTGGTGGTAGACTAACATTAGAGGGAGAGGACAGTGGGTGGTGGTAGACTAACATTAGAGGGAGGGAGAGGACAGTGGGTGGTGGTAGACTAACAGAGGGGAGAGGACAGTGGGTGGTGGTAGACTAACATTAGAGGGAGAGGGCAGTGGGTGGTGGTAGACTAACATTAGAGGGAGAGGACAGTGGGTGGTAGTAGACTAACATTAGAGGGAGAGGACAGTGGGTGGTGGTAGACTAACATTAGAGGGAGAGGACAGTGGGTGGTGGTAGACTAACATTAGAGGGAGAGGACAGTGGGTGGTAGTAGACTAACATTAGAGGGAGAGGACAGTGGGTGGTGGTAGACTAACATTAGAGGGAGAGGACAGTGGGTGGTGGTAGACTAACATTAGAGGAGAGGACAGTGGGTGGTGGTAGACTAACAGAGGGGAGAGGACAGTGGGTGGTGGTAGACTAACATTAGAGGGAGAGGACAGTGGGTGGTAGTAGACTAACAGAGGGAGAGGACAGTGGGTGGTAGTAGACTAACATTAGAGGGAGAGGACAGTGGGTGGTGGTAGACTAACATTAGAGGGAGAGGACAGTGGGTGGTGGTAGACTAACATTAGAGGGAGAGGACAGTGGGTGGTAGTAGACTAACATTAGAGGGAGAGGACAGTGGGTGGTGGTAGACTAACATTAGAGGGAGAGGACAGTGGGTGGTAGTAGACTAGCATTAGAGGGAGAGGACAGTGGGTGGTAGTAGACTAACATTAGAGGGAGAGGACAGTGGGTGGTGGTAGACTAACATTAGAGGGAGAGGACAGTGGGTGGTAGTAGACTAACATTAGAGGGGAGAGGACAGTGGGTGGTGGTAGACTAACATTAGAGGGAGAGGACAGTGGGTGGTAGTAGACTAACAGAGGGAGAGGACAGTGGGTGGTGGTAGACTAACATTAGAGGGAGAGGACAGTGGGTGGTGGTAGACTAACATTAGAGGGAGAGGACAGTGGGTGGTGGTAGACTAACATTAGAGGGAGAGGACAGTGGGTGGTGGTAGACTAACATTAAAGGGAGAGGACAGTGGGTGGTGGTAGACTAACATTAGAGGGAGAGGACAGTGGGTGGTAGTAGACTAACATTAGAGGGAGAGGACAGTGGGTGGTGGTAGACTAACATTAGAGGGAGAGGACAGTGGGTGGTGGTAGACTAACATTAGAGGGAGAGGACAGTGGGTGGTGGTAGACTAACATTAGAGGGAGAGGACAGTGGGTGGTGGTAGACTAACATTAGAGGGAGAGGACAGTGGGTGGTAGTAGACTAACATTAGAGGGAGAGGACAGTGGGTGGTGGTAGACTAACATTAGAGGGGAGAGGACAGTGGGTGGTAGTAGACTAACATTAGAGGGAGAGGACAGTGGGTGGTGGTAGACTAACATTAGAGGGAGAGGACAGTGGGTGGTAGTAGACTAACATTAGAGGGAGAGGACAGTGGGTGGTAGTAGACTAACATTAGAGGGAGAGGACAGTGGGTGGTGGTAGACTAACATTAGAGGGAGAGGACAGTGGGTGGTGGTAGACTAACATTAGAGGGAGAGGACAGTGGGTGGTAGTAGACTAACATTAGAGGGAGAGGACAGTGGGTGGTGGTAGACTAACATTAGAGGGGAGAGGACAGTGGGTGGTAGTAGACTAACATTAGAGGGAGAGGACAGTGGGTGGTAGTAGACTAACATTAGAGGGAGAGGACAGTGGGTGGTGGTAGACTAACATTAGAGGGAGAGGACAGTGGGTGGTGGTAGACTAACATTAGAGGGAGAGGACAGTGGGTGGTGGTAGACTAACATTAGAGGGAGAGGACAGTGGGTGGTGGTAGACTAACATTAGAGGGAGAGGACAGTGGGTAGTGGTCGACTAACATTAGAGGGAGAGGACAGTGGGTGGTAGTAGACTAACAGGACAACAGGAGAGAATCACCAACGGAGGAAAAATCCCCAAAGCGCTGAGAAAAACCATCTTGCTTAAAATCAGACACACACTTTCTCCCTCCCTCCCCCCCACTCACACACAGACACACACTTTCCCCCCTCCCTCCCCCCCCCACTCACACACAGACACACACTTCCCCCCCCCACTCACACACAGACACACACTTTCTCCCTCCCTCCCCCCACTCACACACAGACACACACTTCCTCCCCCCCCACTCACACACAGACACACACTTTCTCCCTCCCTCCCCCACTCACACAGACACACACTTTCTCCCTCCCTCCCCCCACCCCACACACACAGACACACACTTTCTCCCTCCCTCCCCCCACTCACACACAGACACACACTTTTTCCCCCCCACTCACACACAGACACACACTCCCTCCCCCCACTCACACACAGACACACACTTTCTCCCTCCCCCCACTCACACACAGACACACTTTCTCCCTCCCTCCCCCACCACACACAGACACACACTTTCCCTCCCCCCCCCCCCCACTCCCCCCACACACAGACACACACTTTCTCCCTCCCTCCCCCCCCACTCACAGACACACACTTTCTCCCTCCCTCCCCCCACTCACACACAGACACACACTTTCTCCCTCCATCCCCCCCCACTCACACACAGACACACACTTTCTCCCTCCCTCCCACCCACTCACACAGACACACTTTCTCCCTTTCTCCCTCCCTCCCCCCACTCACACACAGACACACACTTTCTCCCTCCCTCCCCCCACTCACACACAGACACACACTTTTCCCTCCCCCCACTCACACACAGACACACACTTTCTCCCCCCACTCACACACAGACACACACTTTCTCCCTCCCTCCCCCCCCCACAGACACACACTTTCTCCCTCCACACAGACACACACTTCCTCCCCCCACTCACACACAGACACACACTTTCTCCCCCCTCCCCCCACTCACACACAGACACACACTTTCTCCCTCCCTCCCCCCACTCACACACAGACACACACTTTCTCCCTCCCTCCCCCACTCACACACAGACACACACTTTCTCCCTCCCTCCCCCCACTCACACACAGACACACACTTTCTCCCTCCCTCCCCCACTTTCTCCCTCCCCCCACACACAGACACACACTTTCTCCCTCCCTCCCCCACTCACACACAGACACACACTTTCTCCCTCCCTCCCCCCACTCACACACACACTTTCTCCCTCCCTCCCCCCACTTTCTCCCTCCCTCCCCCCACTCACACACAGACACACACTTTCTCCCTCCCTCCCCCCACTCACACACAGACAGACACACACAAACATATACACCTCCGAACAAAGGTGCCATTTTTCTCAGGAAGGGTCAGCAGTTCCCTCCATCAGACAGGGGCTTGTTCTTGGTCGGAGGGAGCTTGGAGCTGCGCTGCCCAATCTCAGGCCAAACTCCCCTAGCTCCCCTGGCTCCGACTGGCCCCCTCCAACACCGGCCCCCTCCCACCCCAGAGACAAGCTCCCCATTGTTCCTGCACCACTAATAAGTGACAGTTCTCTTGGTCAGAACCAACTTTAGAGCCATTCTAAACACACACACACACACACAAGGTTTTTGAAGTCATGGGACAGTTATTTCTGGTATGGTTGATGATGTCAATGGGAATAAAAGTATTTCCTCACAGAGCAGTTAGTTTCCAGGGTCCGTGGGAAACCAGAGTCCCGTCTTTATATTAAGTCAAGATGTACAAACCACACATTTACTATGAACATGCACAATTATGTCATAAATTAATCACTCATCTCCTATTCAATTTCCCTTCAGTCAATTCAGAAGGCCATGACATCCTCCACTCTAATGTTCACCTGGAGGTCATGTCCACCAGGGTGCCACACACACACACACACACACACACACACACACACACACACACACACACACACACACACACACACACACACACACACACACACACACACAGTTAGCAGACCAGAGACAGCACAGTGCACTACCCAAGGTGAAACTTCAGTCAGTTTGGACATGATAAATCCCCACTGAGCCTAAGCCTGTAAACACACCATTAACCCTCTGCTCCACCGCAGCAGCATGTTCTGTTCACCTTCAAACACCATTCATCACGGGGACTATGACACTCCTCCTGCTGCAGGTCTGTATGGGCACGCCAGCACACGGCAGGTCCTGGTGCACGGATTCTGTCACGAGACCCGTAGTGCCCTGTGAGTAGATTACACACACCCAATGGTTCCTAACGTTTGGTGAATGTTCCCTGGGTGTTGTTGGACTATGACAGCCCCTCCTGCAGGCCTGTATTATTTATCAGGCTTCGGGTCCTGTCTGGAGCACGTGTCTGGCTCTGGCTCTGTCATTGAAGCAGGTACAACAGGGTAAACTAGGCCCAGGGCAGCAATGTTGTCTGAATGTTCCCTCAGCGTTGCAGGACGATCACACTCCCTCTTGCAGGCCGCCTGTCTGGGCTAATATCCACAAAGTGTCTCAACGTTGGAGTGCTACTACAATAAGATTATATTGACAGGGGGAACCTGATCCTAGATCAGCACTCCTTTGATTCGCTTTGTGAATAGACAAACACTTTGTCACTGAGGCAGATACAGGTCTGTGAGTAGAGTAGAGTACAGAGTACACAACTCCCTGTTGTCTGAACGTTCCCCGAGTGTTGTGCAAACTGAGGTAATGTCCCATGACCGCAGCGCATCAAAGGCTTCTACATACAGAACAAGACAAACGCTACAGAAACACCAGGACGGCGACAGGGGAGTGTCCGTCCTTTCTGACGAACCAAGTGTCAACGTTTCTGAGAGCGATTTCCTGTCCTCTCAATGTTTCAGTGTAAAATAATCTGGCAGGACTT
>NC_068425.1:31319106-31334106 GCF_023373465.1 Oncorhynchus keta | reverse complement strand
ATGACCTATTTACATGAGCAAGATACTGTATATACCCATGATATAGTTTGCCTACAACTATAAGGATACCTGTGGTATATGATCAATATAGGCAACATTAAAGACATCATTTGACATAAGTAATTAGCAACGATTCTCCCATTTAAGCTTCAATTATAAATCTGTGGCTACTCCAGACCAGTTCCTCTCCTCAACCTGAAGTGACATATTGTTGTGACATAGCCTAGCGTGTGACATAGCCTAGCGTGTGACATAGCCTAGCGTGTGACAGAGCCTAGCGTGTGACATAGCCTAGCGTATGACCTAGCCTAGGTTGTGACCTAGCCTAGCGTGTGAGCTGTTAAGGTCAGTAGAGTGAGTAATAGTGTTCTGCAGTCATTCCAGGGAGATATGAGGGTTGTCGGTGCCTTGAACCACCTTCCTATGAATGAACCACTTGTCTTCCTTAGTTACATCACTACCTACTTTAATGTCTTAATCACCTCCAGGATATAACTTTTATTTCTGGAATCAGGAGTTCTACCGCTGGAAAATAAGGAGTGGATTCAATGTGAATGGATAAGGGGCTGTATTTCCCCCTCATGGAAAAGGATATGAGGTGCTGATCTAGGATCAGTTTTGCCTTTTAGATCCATATTAAATAAGAACTATAGCTACTTTAACCGTTGCCTATTTCTCCCAGAAGTGTTGTGTATAGGGTAATGATCACTGACTGTGTCCAATTGCCCAACAACACAGAGACTGAAACTACTGGCTGTGCCAATCTCACCATTTCTATGATGTAGCCTGATCTGAAAGTGAGGCTAGTAAATGAACAATGAAAAACAACTGATATTGAGGAGGGAGTTGGGGGGCGGGGGACAATTCATCATTTTGGAAACACTTTATAATACATTTCGTGAATTAGTGTTACGATATTTCTAAATGTTTTATTATTTCTAAACATTTAATAAGCATTTATAATGGCTTACTCATTAAAGGCATTATAAAGTGTTACCAACACTTCTTCTAAGCATCCTTAAGTGTCCATAATAAAAGAGAATAGAAACAATTCAACGGGAGCGACTGACAAAAAGATCTGCTCCAGATTTCCCCGCACACCCAGTCTGCATGCCTCTCCAAACCAAAGCAATCCTGCTGTAACTCAAATGCACGCGATTCTGTCAATTGCAGGTACTTGATCGTTTTCTTGTGTGCCGGGTTGAAAAGTTGTCGGTGGCTTGCACACACAGCATTGCGTGACTATAGCCCTGGATGAAAACACAAAGACATTGTTTTCGGTGATCTAACTCCCTTTATAGTAACTCAACAGCATTCCTGTCTCGCATTCCTTAGCCACCACTGCTGTGGAGGTCTTTTTTCTTTCCTTTGGAGGAGGAAAAACAGTGAGGGAAGAAGGTATTGGAAATGTTTAGGTGCTCCAGAATATAATATAATAGCCTACTTAATTGTCAATTTTGTGAGACTTTTGCCTATCAGAACATCCACCGTGTCACACATAAAGTGAAGAGCAATAAGATAAGAAATGTAACGTTATGTAAGAAATGAGTTGTGGTGCTGTCAACTATGTACAATAATTAACACCCATAATGATTTCATTTGTTTTCATTGTGGCCCTGAGATTACATTTCCTTGTAGTTGCTCATCAGGGAAGTAGGAACGGCATTTTTTAAGTCTTCCCCTGGCTGTCAAAAAACATTAAGGAACTCTATCATGGCAAGCACGCACTAGAAACAGTCATTAGGAACAGCTGCATATACAATAAAACATTAAGGAACCCTATCATGGCAAGCACGCACTAGAAACAGTCATTAGGAACAGCTGCATATACAATAAAACATTAAGGAACCCTATCATGGCAAGCACGCACTAGAAACAGTCATTAGGAACAGCTGCATATACAATAAAACATTAAGGAACCCTATCATGGCAAGCACGCACTAGAAACAGTCATTAGGAACAGCTGCATATACAATAAAACATTAAGGAACCCTATCATGGCAAGCACGCACTAGAAACAGTCATTAGGAACAGCTGCATATACAATAAAACATTAAGGAACCCTATCATGGCAAGCACGCACTAGAAACAGTCATTAGGAACAGCTGCATATACAATAAAACATTAAGGAACCCTATCATGGCAAGCACGCACTAGAAACAGTCATTAGGAACAGCTGCATATACAATAAAACATTAAGGAACCCTATCATGGCAAGCACGCACTAGAAACAGTCATTAGGAACAGCTGCATATACAATAAAACATTAAGGAACCCTATCATGGCAAGCACGCACTAGAAACAGTCATTAGGAACAGCTGCATATACAATAAAACATTAAGGAACCCTATCATGGCAAGCACGCACTAGAAACAGTCATTAGGAACAGCTGCATATACAATAAAACATTAAGGAACCCTATCATGGCAAGCACGCACTAGAAACAGTCATTAGGAACAGCTGCATATACAATAAAACATTAAGGAACCCTATCATGGCAAGCACGCACTAGAAACAGTCATTAGGAACAGCTGCATATACAATAAAACATTAAGGAACCCTATCATGGCAAGCACGCACTAGAAACAGTCATTAGGAACAGCTGCATATACAATAAAACATTAAGGAAATCAAAACATTCATTAGGAACAGCTGCATAACCCTATCATGGCAAGCACGCACTAGAAACAGTCATTAGGAACAGCTGCATATACAATAAAACATTAAGGAACCCTATCATGGCAAGCACGCACTAGAAACAGTCATTAGGAACAGCTGCATATACAATAAAACATTAAGGAACCCTATCATGGCAAGCACGCACTAGAAACAGTCATTAGGAACAGCTGCATATACAATAAAACATTAAGGAACCCTATCATGGCAAGCACGCACTAGAAACAGTCATTAGGAACAGCTTCATATACAATAAAACATTAAGGAACCCTATCATGGCAAGCACGCACTAGAAACAGTCATTAGGAACAGCTGCATATACAATAAAACATTAAGGAACCCTATCATGGCAAGCACGCACTAGAAACAGTCATTAGGAACAGCTGCATATACAATAAAACATTAAGGAACCCTATCATGGCAAGCACGCACTAGAAACAGTCATTAGGAACAGCTGCATATACAATAAAACATTAAGGAACCCTATCATGGCAAGCACACACTAGAAACAGTCATTAGGAACAGCTGCATATAGAGCACTTCCTTATGAAATGCTGTTTGTCTGTCAGGAACATTACATCAACACATGCCAGAGGGAGAGTGACAATGAGGCTTGATGATAAAGCCTGTAATGGAAGCATGCATGGAAGCATTTGCATATATATATATATATATATATATACAATTGCCCCCCCCCATCATCATTCTACACACAATAGCCCATAATGACATAGCAAAAACAGTTTTTTTTAAATATTAGAAAATGTATAAGAAATACAAAGCTGAAATATCACACTTACATAAGTATTCAACACCTTTAACTCAGTTGAATCACCTTTGGCAGCGATTGCAGCATCAAGTCTAACCACTAGGTAGCCGAGTGTTTAGAGCGTTGGACTTCTAACCGAAATGTTGCATGATCGAATCCCTGAGCTGACAAGGTAAAAACATTCTTTTTTTATCTGTCGTTCTGCCCCTGAACAAGGCAGTAATTGAAAATAAGAATTTGCTCTTAACTGACTTGTTAAATAGTTAAATAAAGGTAAAAATAAATAGAAAGTATTCTATGAAGCTACAAGCTTGGCAACACCTGTATTTGGGGAGTTTTTCCCATGCAGATGCTATCAAGCTCTGTCAGGTAGGATGGGGAAAGTTGCTGCTCAGTTTTTTTCAGGTCTGTCCAGAGTTGATAGATTGGGTTCAAGTCCAGGCTCTGGCCGGGCCACTCAAGGACATTCAGTGACTTGTCCCGAAGCCACATCTTCGTTGTCTTGGCTGTGTGCTTAGGGTCGTTGTCCTGTTGGAAGGTGAACCTTCACCCCAGTCTGAGGTCCTGAGCGCTATGGAGCAGGTTTTCATCAAGGAGTGGAGAGACAGGAGAGACAGGTGTGTGCCTTTCCAAATCATGTCCAGTCAATTGAATTTACCACAGGTGGACTCCAATCAAGTTGTAGAAACATCTCAAGGATGATCAATGGAAACAAGATGCACCTGAGCTCAATTTTGCATCTCATAGCAAAGGGTCTGAATACTGAATACTTATATCCTTCCTGTTTGGCCCTGTCCGGGGTGTCCTCGAATGGGGCCACAGTGTCTCCTGACCCCTCCTCTCTCATCCTCCAGTATTTATGCTGCAGTAGTTTATGTGTCGGGGGCTAGGGTCAGTTTGTTATATCTGGAGTACTTCTCCTGTCCTATTTGGTGTCCTGTGTGAATCTAAGTGTGCGTTCTCTAATTCTCTCCTTCTCTCTTTCTTTCTCTCTCTCGAAGGACCTGAGCCCTAAGACCATGCCCCAGGACTACCTGACATGATGACTCCTTGTTGTCCCCAGTCCACCTGGCCGTGCTGCTGCTCCAGTTTCAACTGTTCTGCCTTATTATTTTTCGACCATGCTGGTCATTTATGAACATTTGAACATCTTGGCCATGTTCTATTATAATTTCCACCCGGCACAGCCAGAAGAGGACTGGCCACCCCTCATAGCCTGGTTCCTCTCTAGGTTTCTTTCTAGGTTTTGGCCTTTCTAGGGAGTTTTTCCTAGCCACCGTGCTTCTACACCTGCATTGCTTGCTGTTTGGGGTTTTAGGCTGGGTTTCTGTACAGCACTTTGAGATATCAGCTGATGTACGAAGGGCTATATAAATTGATTTGATTTGATTATGTAAATAAGTTATTTTTGTTGTTTTTATACATTTGCAAAAAAATCTTCAAACCTGTTTTCAATTTGTCATTATGGGGTAATGTGTGTAGATTGATGAGGAATCCCAAAATGTTTAATCCATTTCAGTTATTCTGAAATGGAACGTAACAAAATGTGGAAAAAGTCAAGGGGTCTGAATACTTTCCGAATGCACTGTCTTTATTCTGTATCTGAAAGCCACACCTCCAATAAGCAACACCTCCAATCTGATAGGCTGCCACCTCTAAAATATATTATTTAATTGGTACCAAAAACCTTTTTGAACTGGAAACTTTCCTCCGGTGTGGCAACCCAAAAGTTTCTTCCAGGCACCTTTACTTCTCAGAGTGTAGAGTCCAGCACATCTCCCACTAAGAGTGTACTGTAGTCCTGGCTAAGAGTGTAGAGTCCAGCACATCTCCCACTAAGAGTGTACTGTAGTCCTGGCTAAGAGTGTAGAGTCCAGCACATCTCCCACCAAGAGTGTACTCTAGTCCTGGCTAAGAGTGATTCAATAACAGTAGCGGACAAGAGGACATTCAGTATACCCCTGGCTCACACAGAGGGGCTTCATTGTGTGTGTTTGTGTGCCTGTGTGTGTGTGTGTGTGTGCGTGTGCGTGTGCGTGTGCGTGTGCGTGTGCGTGTGTGTGTGTGTGTGTGTGTGTGTGTGTGTGTGTGTGTGTGTGTGTGTGTGTGTGTGTGTTTGTGTGTGTGCGGGGGCCAGAGAGAATGAGACAGACAGAGTAACAGAGGGGATTCACACAGCTCTTGTTTTGGACTATCCCAGAACCGTGTATCTCATTGGCTACCTCCTCTAACACAAGGCTCAATTCAACACCACAGGAACAAATGTTGCATTATGTAGTATGGTGGGTCAGTGTGCCTAGCACACTAGCCTTAGTGACAGGGGACCATGAGAGAGAGAGGCTAGATTACTATTAGCACACTAGCCTTAGTGACAGGGGACCATGACAGAGAGAGAGAGGCTAGATTACTATTAGCACACTAGCCTTAGTGACAGGGGACCATGAGAGAGAGAGGCTAGATTACTATTAGCACACTAGCCTTAGTGACAGGGGACCATGAGAGAGAGAGGCTAGATTACTATTAGCACACTAGCCTTAGTGACAGGGGACCATGACAGAGAGAGAGAGGCTAGATTACTATTAGCACACTAGCCTTAGTGACAGGGGGCCATGAGAGAGAGAGAGGCTAGATTACTATTAGCACACTAGCCTTAGTGACAGGGGACCATGACAGAGAGAGGCTAGATTACTATTAGCACACTAGCCAAATCAAATCAAAATCAAATCAAATTTATTTATATAGCCCTTCGTACATCAGCTGATATCTCAAAGTGCTGTACAGAAACCCAGCCTAAAACCCCAAACAGCAAACAATGCAGGTGTAAAAGCACGGTGGCTAGGAAAACTCCCTAGAAAGGCCAAAACCTAGGAAGAAACCTAGAGAGGAACCGGGCTATGTGGGGTGGCCAGTCCTCTTCTGGCTGTGCCGGGTAGAGATTATAACAGAACATGACCAAGATGTTCAAATGTTCATAAATGACCAGCATGGTCGAATAATAATAAGGCAGAACAGTTGAAACTGGAGCAGCAGCACAGTCAGGTGGACTGGGGCATTGTGTCAGGTAGTCCTGGGGCACGGTCCTAGGGCTCAGGTCCTCCGAGAGAGAGAAAGAAAGAGAGAATTAGAGAGAGCATATGTGGGGTGGCCAGTCCTCTTCTGGCTGTGCCGGGTGGAGATTATAACAGAACTATTGGCCAAGATGTTCAAATGTTCATAAATGACCAGCATGGTTGAATAATAGCCTTAGTGACAGGGGACCATGAGAGAGAGGCTAGATTACTATTAGCACACTAGCCTTAGTGACAGAGGACCATGAGAGAGAGAGGCTAGATTACTATTAGCACACTAGCCTTAGTGACAGGGGACCATGAGAGAGAGAGAGAGAGAGAGAGAGAGAGAGAGAGGCTAGATTAACACACTCGAGTTACTCACCAGCTATCAGTAGTTGTGGAAACCAAGGGTTCACCCTGGGAAGTACCCCATTAAAAATCACAATAATTCCCCTTAAAAGTATTTTTTTGATGTCAAAATGATTTTGCTTGAATAACTGTTCCCCTGCATTCACCCCTACTCTACCCCTGACTACCCCACCGTCTCAGACAGCAAGGAGGCTGCATAGGAAGGACTCGTGACAGGACTAGTGGTCCCCCTCTCCCTCCTCACCCCTCTCTCTCTGTAGACACTAACTCCCTGTGGCTGTACGGACATGTTTTCCTCTCCTTATTATCCCACTGCTCTTTTAAAGATGTTGTTATTTCTACATCCGTCTGGGAGTTACTTTGTAAATATCAGCCAGGAAGCCTGAGGTTGTGTTCCATGTTGGCAGTGCATGGAACCCCTTGTTAAGCCAATATACAGACTTCCGCAAGGTTTTTTGGGGGCCTTTCATTGGAAACGGTCAGCTGGGTTAAGTTGTGCGTGAAGAAGTTAAAGGTCACACAGAGGTTTCTAAATCATATTTTTCTAATATTTTGTGAAGTTGACCAATGTCACACTCTGACCATAGTTTGCTTTGTATGTTTCTATGTTTTGGTTGGTCAGGGTGTGATCTGAGTGGGCATTCTATGTTGGATGTCTTGTTTGTCTATTTCTATGACTGGCCTGATATGGTTCTCAATCAGAGGCAGGTGTTAGTCATTGTCTCTGATTGGGAACCATATTTAGGTAGCCTGGGTTTCACTGTGTGTTTGTGGGTGATTGTTCCTGTCTCTGTGTTTTGCACCAGCTAGGGCTGTTTTTGGTTTTCCACGTTTATTGTTTTTTGTTAGTTTATTCATGTCTAGTGTCTTTATTAAAAAACATGAATAACCACCACGCTGCGTTTTGGTCCGCCTCTACTTCACCTAAAGAAAACCGTTACAACCAAGGTGACCTTTGTTGCTTTGACCAGGAGTTTTTCTTAATTGTGAGAACACTACTCTTGGTTTGTTATTGCCCAGTGTACAGAGCAATGTACTCTACCTGTGGATAGGTTCAGGTTCTGGAGAAGACTACAGCTGCTGGTCTATGAGACTGAAAGGCTTTTCACACTACTGAGCTGAACCGAGCCAAACCAAGCTGTACTGAGCTGGCCTGGTTATGCTCCCATCATAGTTGCCAGAACCATGCTGAAGAGGACCATGCGAAAATAAAATATCCAAGCCAGGACAGTCTGGCTCAGGTCTGCACAATGGTGTGAAAAGGGTATGAGACTGATGCAGTTGGAGTGTTTTCAGAGCCATAAGGACCAGGTTCCCAGAGGACAACCAGAAACAACACAACCAACACAACCAAATACCATTACCATGGTATTCTTCACATGTAGTTAACCCCGTTACCATGGTATTCTTCACATGTAGTTAACCCCGTTACCATGGTATTCTTCACATGTAGTTAACCCCGTTACCATGGTATTCTTCACATGTAGTTAACCCCGTTACCATGGTATTCTTCACATGTAGTTACCCCCATTACCTAGGTGTTCTTCACATGTAGTTACCCCCATTACCTAGGTATTCTTCACATGTAGTTACCCCGTTACAATGGTATTCTTCACATGTAGTTACCCCGTTACCATGGTATTCTTCACATGTAGTTACCCCCATTACCTAGGTATTCTTCACATGTAGTTACCCCCATTACCTAGGTATTCTTCACATGTGATCAACATTAACCACACTGGTTAAAAATCACTTCCTCCCCTCCCTTCCCTCCTCTCTCACACATTGAGGCTAAGTTCAGCTACCTGTATAGGGTTTACTTAAACATGTTTTCAATGCACTTAGTAGACAGTAGACTAACGTTTGGCCTAAACTGTCAGAACTGAGTCTTAATAAATGCTGAGCTGTCAGTGGGTTGGCCGGTGAGCGCAGAGCAAGGCATATATTGAGGTCCTCAGGACCTTCTCAAATGTCTGAAAAGAATGGCTGTTTCTAGTGACCAGGCTGTTGACTTAGCCTGCCCACGAACACAGTCAAACCTGGAAAGGAGAACACTCAATTATTATGATTTGTATTCATTAAAAAGTGAATTATTTACAGTAAAATTTTCAGACTTGGAGTTTTGGCACGTTACTGCACTATGTGCCCATGTTATAGTCCCTGATCCAAGCACCCCTCCAGGCTCAGCAGTTTATTGGGGTTTCATGTCAATACGATTCAGCCATACTCCCAGAAGCAGTTTGTCTATTGTAGCAGGCAGGCTTGTGCTAGGTGTCAGTCAGCCAACTGGGAGGGCGGGAAGGAGGGAGGGGGGGAAAGGAGGGAGGAGGGAGGGGGAGGGGGGAAAGGAGGAGGGCGGCGAGGAGCGAGTGTGGCTGTGCGTGACTAGAAGAAATACACCTGTCTCTGTGCTCAGGTAGAGCGGTGGGAGTCGGCACGCAAGGACCTGCCTGGAGAACAATGTTCCTATTGTACCTGCCTTCTGACTGCAGACGCTCACTGGGAGAGGAAACCCTGAGCTATGTGTGTGAAGTGTGGAGCTGCGCCTCACACACTCACATACACACACACACACATTATTTATAGTACACATATTGTGATGACCGCAGGCGACCTGCAGGCTAAATCCAATAAGTCACGCAATCTGCCAATCACGACCATAATTGACAGCCGGTACCTGCAATCACAAGACCGACACAGGCTGGCAGTAAAAAGGCTCATTTCTGTGTTTGGTTACAGTTGCTTTTTGTCTGTGGGAGAACTTGACGAACATGTCATTATTAGGTAATAACACCCAGGTCCTCTGTGTGGCAAGTAAATTGTATCTCTTACTCTCTTGCTTTATGCTCAGTACTCCTGACTGTAAGGAAGTTGGAACGCCTCACATACAATGTTTTATTTTACTTAAGGAAAGCTAAATTATATCCGTTATTCTATCTAACCTGTTGGACATTTAAAGTGTAAGTACAAAGTCTCCAGGGTTGGAGTCAATTCCATTTAAATCTAGTCAATTCAGGAGGTACACTGACATTCTAATTCTACGTCTCTTCAATGCTTTTCAATGAGGAAAATGTGGAATTGGAATTTGGTTGACATTCTGAATTGACTGGATTTGAAATGGAATTGACCCCAACCCTGAAAGTCTTACACTCCTCTTCCCTTGAAGTGAACTTAGGTTACCACCAATGTTTCAGATGAGAAACCTGCATCACTGAGTTACCATGGGGACTTTTTAGACATTATACAAAGGGTGGGTCTAGTCCTGAATGCTGATTGGTTTAAACCACAATCCAGCAGGTGTCTATTCCACAAGTTGCCACCAGCTAAATCTATGACATTAAAACACCTATTTACTCTGTTCCATCTGACTGCGTAATCCACCCTCTCATCAGCCAAACAATTTATCAACTGATCTCCACTATAAAAAGCATCTAGACGTTATCTCACATTTCTTGTAGACTAACATTTAGTTTTGAACAGTGAAGATTTTCACCCCTACTCTACCCCTGACTACCCCAAATTCGATCTCGTGCTGTCCCATAGTAATGAACGCGTCATCAGTCTAGACGAGACAGACAGACAGACAGCGTTTCTCAGCCAGTCAGAAATCATGATTCAGCTGGCATCATTTTTATGGATATATATACAATGCAGATCATTTGCAGTCTTTCCAGCTTCAGTTTGAAGTGATTGTGCTACTGTAGCTGTGTTGATGGCTCGCTCCTCTGAACAACAGTGTTCTGACAAGTGAGCACATTTTCTATGTCAGGCTCAATTGCTCCTCAACAGCTTATTGCTATGGATGTCTCCAAGTAAATGTCACTGGAAACCAGCTTAAACAAATGTAAATGCAGCTCCCTTTCTGTTATTCTGGCTGCTTTGTGACCTGACTGTAAGTTAGCCATAGTTTGCTAGCTAGCAACCAAAGGATAAGAACGTTGTCAGCCAGAATGGCAATGGAACATTTATTATGAACTACTGGGATAGATACAGAACAAAAAGACTGAACGACTGGGTCGTGTCTCTAGCCACCCTAGATTTGTGTCGGAACTATATCTTGTGGAAGGATGAAATAGTATGAATAAACTAATCAAAATAAGGTTTTTAATGAAAATATGTCAATCATTATTTGAATATGTTGGTAGCCCGTTGTATAAAAGTGATAATGCCAGAGAAGCCTCTGTTTGGAGGAGATGTTGGCAAGGTTTGCCTGCCCTCGACTACGTCTCACGCCTGACAACACCGTGCCTCCAAACACCAGCTTCTCTGGCATTATCACTTATTAAATGACATAGCACAGCACACTATAAAGATAACACACAGGCCTTACTGTAAATGTCCCACGATGACCCCATGACGATACAGCAGCTGATATTCCTGGTGTGAAATGATATTCCTCATATTCACAATGGGTCTCAGAGTAGAAGTGCAGATCTAGGATCAGGTCCACCCTCTTATTCATTATGATTTAAAAGGCAAAAGGCACTCCTATAGATGCTTTTTGAATTCTGGCCCTGATCTGTGATCAGTGTCACAGCCAGCCCAGGGTTGTAAAAGCCAGAAAGATGACTGTTGTGTGCTGATCTGTGATCAGTGTCACAGCCAGCCCAGGGTTTTAAAAGCCAGAAAGATGACTGTTGTGTGCTGATCTGTGATCAGTGTCACAGCCAGGCCAGGGTTTTCAATATGCCTATTGTTCTCCAGGCAGATAACCATGGGCCAGAGATGAAGGGTTGAGATATGGAGGCCTGATACAGGCTGCTTTTCTCGATCCTAAAGTGTGTGTGTGTGTGTGTGTGTGTGTGTGTGTGTGTGTGTGTGTGTGTGTGTGTGTGTGTGTGTGTGTGTGTGTGTGTGTGCCCCATTCGCCTCCACTACATAGGCACTCTAATTCATTTTGTCTATATCTGTGGGTCATTACAACAACGGGGCTGAAAAGTCAGAGCGGGGTTGAGGAGACAGGAACAATACTTCAGATGGGCGATTGGACACAACACAAGACACACTCAGACAACAACTCCAGCTGTTCTACAAGGGAATGATCACTGGCACAATTTGTGCATAACATTTTAACACTTTGTAATAATGTTAACCAATAATCAACTACCAATAACTAAATGTAAATAATGTATAAGTATTTATAATGGCTTATCCATTAAATAATGATAACCAGTTAACTCCAACTCTATCAAATAATGCTTTCAAATATAACTTCCCTCTAACTAACTGGATAAACAAAAGTGATTCACACCTATTGGCCACAGAACTATAGAGTAAGCCCTGCCATTCAGTTACCAGGCATTGTGTGCGTGAGCGCACACACCTGTGTAAGCGTGTGTGTAGAGTCTCTGTCTGTGTGAGTGTGCTCACCGGGCTAACGCAACACAGCCCTCATAAAGGTGGTATTGTTAAGTTGCGTGCGAAGCTTTAGGCTTTGGGGCCCCGCCCACCCCTGTAAACCACAGCAGTGTTTTCTCTCCTTGTTCACCCCTCTACACCTTCCCCTTTTTTTGTTACAGGTAAACATTTGATGTCTGCACGCAATCCCAGGGGAGGCCCCGCCCCTTGTTCTCTCATTTGGTTCTTGGCTGCCAGCAGCGTTACTCACTTTTTCTCTCTCTCTCTCTCACACACACACACACACACACACACACACACACACACACACACACACACACACACACACACACACTCTCTCTCTCTCTCTCTCTCTCTCTCTCTCTCTCTCTCTCTCTCTCTCTCTCTCTCTCTCTCTCTCTCTCTCTCTCTCTCTCTCTCTCACACGCACACACACGTTCACCCTCCATTCTTTTCTCCCATTCTTCTCCTCCCTGACTCAGCACCTGCTCCCTATGGAAGTATTTATTACTACACTATACATACAAAAGTATGTGGACACCCCTGCAAATTAGTGGATTCGGCTATTTCAGCCACACCCCTTGCTGACAGGTGTATAAAATTGAGCCATGCAGTCTCCATAGACAAACATTGGCAGTAGAAGGACCATACTGAAGAGCACAGTGACGTGGCACCGTCATAGGATGCCACCTTTCCAACAAGTCAGTTCGTCAAATTCCTGCCCTGCTAGAGCTGCCCCGGTCAATAGTAAGTGCTGTTATTGTGGAATTCTCAATGGTTCACCCGTGAAGTGGTAGGCCACACAAGCTCACAGAACGGGACCGCCGAGTGATAAAGCACGTAGAGCGTAAAAGTCATCTGTCCTCAGTTGCAACACTCACTACAGAGTTCCAAACTGCCTCTGGAAGCAACTTCAGCAGAATAACTATTAGTCGGGAGCTTCATGAAATGGGTTTCCATGACCGAACAGCCGCACACAAGCCTAAAATCACCATGCGCAATTCCAAGCGTCGGCTGGAATGGTGCAAAGTTCCCCACCATTGGATTCTGGAGCAGTGGAAACGCGTTCTCTGGAGTGATGAATCACACTTCACCATCTGGCAGTCCGACAGACAAATCTAGGTTTGGCCATTGCCAGGAGAACGCTACCTCCCCCAATGCATAGTACCAACTGTAAAGTTTGGTGGAGGAGGAATAATGGTCTGGGGCTGTTTTTCATGGTTTGGGCCCATTCGTTCCATTGAAGGGAAATCTTAATTTGTTATTATTTTGTATTTTTCTCCCCAATTTCCAATCACAGTCTTGTCCCATGGCTGCAACTCACATACAGACTTGGGAGATGCAAACGGCGGAGAGCCATGCGTCCTCCAAAACTGCTTCTTGACACACTGTTCGCTTAACCCAGAAGCACCAATATGTCAGAGGAAATACCGTCCAGCTGGCAACCGAAGTCCCAGCACAAGGAGTCACTACAGCGTGGTGGGACAAGGACTATGGGTCTCCCAGTCACGGACAACTGTGACACAGCCTGGGATCAAACCCGGGTCTGTAGTGATGCCTTAAGCACTGCGAAGTAGTGCCTTTAATCACTGTGCCATTCGGGAGGCCCCATGAAGGGACATTTTAATGCTACGGTATACAATGACATTCTAGACCATTCTGTGTTTCCAACTTTGTGGCAACAGTGGCAACAGTTTGGGGAAGGCCCTTTCCTGTTTCAGCATGACAATACCCCGTGCACAAAGAGAGGTCCATACAGAAATGGTTTGTCGAAATCGGTGTGGAAGAACTTGACTGGTCTGCACAGAGCCCTGACCTCAAGCCCATTGAACACATTTGGGATGCATTGGAACACCAACTGTGAGCCAGGCCTAATCGCCCAACATCAGTGCCCGACCTCATCAATGCTCTTGTGGCTGAATGGAAGCAAGTCCCCGCAGCAATGTTCCAACATCTAGTGGAAAGCCTTCCAGAAGAGTTGCTATTATAGCAGCAAAGGGGTGACAAGTCCGTATTAATGCTCATAATTTTGGAATGAGATGTTCGACGAGCAGGTGTCCACATACTTTTGGTCATGTCGTGTATAATATAATCTTATTTTTATTCTTTCACCCAAACTTCAGCACTTAAAAAGCGACTTATTAACTAAAAATAACTGTCCATAAATGAATTATGAAATATTTGACCACTCGCACGCGCTCACAATACCCATAAAACCGTCAACACTATCCTATTGACCTTTAACAGCGTTAAAGACTATGCTGTCACCGCTAAGGTATTTTGAGTGTACTAACCAGGCCTACAGGGTATCACTGCCGACCCACCCAAGACATCATGGCTGAATAATCATACAAACATTTATTAGTGTGTGTGAATGATTGTGATCGTCCAGATGTCAAACACTGAGGGAAAGTAATAAAACAACTCCCAGTCTGCATCCCAAATGGCTCTCTATTCCAAATGTAGTGCGTTACTTTTGACCAGGGTCCATGGGCTAGTGCACTAGGGTAGTCAAAAGTAATGCACTATATAGGGAATAGAGTACCATGTAGGACACACAGCAAATCAAGCTTCTGGAGCGAAACACAACCGCTCCTGCCAATCCCTGTCACGCACATCTCTCATACTGCTGTTACCAAAATGAGGGGAGGGTGAGTGGAGAATGAGTGTGTAAGTGTGTGCGTGCGTAGTGTGTGTTTGTGTGTGTGTGTGTGTGTGTGTGTGTGTGTGTATACGTGTGTATATCTGTGTACACGTGTATGTGAGTGTGCGTGTGTG
>NC_068425.1:31294106-31314106 GCF_023373465.1 Oncorhynchus keta | reverse complement strand
AATCACTAGTTATAACTACACATGGTTGATGATATTACTAGTTTATCTAGCGTGTCCTGCGTTGCATATAATCGATGCAGTGCGCATTCGTGAAAAAGGACTGTTGTTGTTCCAACTTGTACCTAACCATAAACATCAATGCCTTTCTTAAAATCAATACACAGAAGTATATATTTTTAAACCTGCATATTTAGCTAAAAGAAAGGTTAGCAGGAAATATTAACCAGGTGAAATTGTGAAACTTCTCTTGCATTCATTGCACACAGAGTCCGGGTATATGCAACAGTTTGGGCTGCCTGGCTCATTGCGAACTAATTTGCCAGAATTGTATGTAATTATGACATAACATTGAAGGTTGTGCAATGTAACAGGAATATTGTCACGCAGGGTGTGATTTGGGTGGGCATTCTATGTTCCTTTTTCTATGGTTTTGTATATATTTGTTTTGGCCGGGTATGGTTCTCAATCAGGGACAGCTGTCTATCGTTGGCTCTGATTGGGAACCATACTTAGGTAGCTTTTTTCCCACAGGGTTTTTGTGGGTAGTTATTTTCTGTTTTGTGTTTCTGCACCTGACAGGACTGTTCTGGTTTTTGTTCATTCTCTTTGATATTTTTGTTATTTAGTGTTCAGTTGAAATAAGAGTATGAACACTTACCACGCTGCACTTTGCTCAACACCTTCTTCAACAGACGATCGTTACAAATATTTAGACTTAGGGATGCCATCCTTTAGATAAAATACGGAACGGTTCCGTATTTCACTGAAAGAATAAAAGTTTTGTTTTCGAAATGATTTCCGGGTTCGACCATATTAATGACCTAAGGCTCGTATTTGTGTGTGTTATTATGTTATTATTAAGTCTATGATTTGATAGAGCAGTCTGACTGAGCGGTGGTAGAAAGCAGCAGGCTCGTAAGAATTCATTCAAACAGCACTTTCGTGCGTTTTGCCAGCAGCTCTTCGCAATGCTTCAAGCATTACGCTGTTTATGACTTCAAGCCTATCAACTCTCGAGATGAGGCTGGTGTAACGATGTGAAATGGCTAGCTAGTTAGCAGGGTGCGCGCTAATAGCGTTTCAAATGTCACTCGCTCTGAGACTTGGAGTAGTTGTTCCCCTTGCTCTGCATGGGTAACGCTGCTTCGAGGGTGGCTGTTGTCGATGTGTTCCTGGTTCGAGCCCAGGGAGGAGTGAGGAGAGGGAAGGAAGCTATACTGTTACACTGGCAATACTAAAGTGCCTATAAGAACATCCAATAGTCAACAGTATATGAAATACAAATGGTATAGAGAGAAATAGTCCTATGATTCCTATACTAACTACAACCTAAAACTTCTTACCTGGGAATATTGAAGACTCGTGTAAAAGGAACTTTCATATGTTCTCATGTTCTGATCAAGGAACTTAAACGTTAGCTTTCTTACATGGCACATATTGCACTTTTACTTTCTTCTCCAAGACTTTGTTTTTGCATTATTTAAACCAAATTGAACACGTTTCATTATTTATTTGAGGCTAAATTGATTTTATTGACGTATTCTATTAAGACAAAATAAGTGTTAATTCAGTATTGTTGTAATTGTCAGTTTTACAAATAAAAAATACAAATTGTCCGATTGATCGGTATCGTTTTTTTTTTGGTTCTCCAATATTCGGTATCGGCGCTGAAGAATCATAATCGGTCGACCTCTAGTGTGAAGATATACGCAATCAATACATTGTCATTTTGTATATCTTAGTAACTTGGAAAATGTTCTAGAACTTTTCTTTCATTTTGAAAATGTGGAGTATTTTGAATAGACTGATACGAACACAATCTAATTTAGCCCTTTAATCATTTCATTTTAAGGCGGCAAAATGTGAAGACTGTGCAAGGGCTGCTTTCACTAGCAACTGTCCATACAGAGGAACCAGCAGAACAGAGCAAAACAGAGCAAAGCATAGCCTCAAATCAAATCAAACTTCATTTGTCACGTGCGCCGAATACAACAGTGAAATGCTTACTTACAGGCTCTAACCAATAGTGCAAAAAAGGTATTAGGTGAACAATAGGTAGGTAAAGAAATAAAAACAACAGTAAGAAGACAGGCTATATACAGTAGTGAGGCTATAAAAGTAGCAAGGCTACATACAGACACAGACATTAGTCAGACTGATTGAGGTAGTATGCACATGTAGATATGGTTAAAGTGACTGTGCATGTATGATGAACAGAGAGTAGCAGTAATGTAAAAGAGGGGTTGGCGGGTGGTGGGTGGCGGGTGGTGGGTGGCTGGACACAATGCAGATAGCCCAGTTAGCCAATGTGCGGGAGCAGTGGTTGGTCGGCCCAATTGGGGTAGTATGTACATGAATGTATAGTTAAAGTGACTACATAAAAAGAGGGGTTGGGGGGGGGTCTCACAATGCAAATCGTCTGGGTAGCCATTTGATTACCTGTTCAGGAGTCTTATTGCTTGGGGGTGAAAACTGTAAGTAGTGTGGCCTGCAATTTATGACAATATACTCTGCTTCAGGTGAGCAAAATCTTTAGACTTCCTTAGATTTCGTACACCAGCTATTGTTTAAAAATATGCACAGACCGCCCCCTCGTCTTACCGGAGTGTGCTGATCTATCTTGCAGGTGCTAGCTGAATATCCATGTCATCATTCAGCCACGATTCCGTGAAACATAGGATATTACAGTTTTTGATGTCCTGTTGGTAGGATATTCATGATTGTACCTCGTCTAGTTTATTGTCCAAAGATTGCACGTTTGCGAGTAGTATTGACGGTAATGGTAGCTTTCCCACTCACCTTTTCCGGGTCCTGACCAGGCATCCAGCTCTTTATCCTCTGTACCTGCGTTGCCTCCTCTTGCAAATAACGGGGATGATAGTACTGTCGGGTGTTCGTAGAATGTCTTGTGCTTCCTCCTTCTTGAATAATAAATCTTAGTCTAATCCGAGGTGACTGATCGCTGTCCTGATATCCAGAAGCTTTTTTTTGCCGTAAGATACGGTGGCAGAAACATTAAGTACAAAATAAGTTACAAATAACGCAAAAACCCCCACATAATAGCACAATTGGTTGGGCGCCCGTAAAACTGCTGCTATTTCTTCCAGCACCATTTTAACCTTAGCCTACTACTGCTATGATGGTTTACAACCATTTTCCACTTTACAACCAGGATTCACATCATCAGATACAGTGAGCACAAGAAAGCACATTTATGAGTATTATAAAAACACCAAGCTTTTCTCAAATCTTGCTGATAGGAATGACTACATGCTTTGGTATCCGCAGTAGTTACAAGAGTGGATATTTAGAAGTGTTAGAAAAATATACAACTTTCCTCAAATCTGGAATATTTGGGAATGACGATTGTCCTTGGCTTTCTGGGTGCTAATACAACCAAGGCACGCATGTTATTCAAAGCATTTAGGTTGACTTAACTAATACAAAGTATTTTCACATTTTCACACTGTGTTTTTACTTCCTACTTTTTTATAGTTGTTAGTGTTATTGGTTCCACTGGCTGGCTGCTTCCTCATGGAGAGGAGTGAGATGGGAAGAGCATGAGGGGAGGTTGGCGTCTGTTCCTGCTTGCTCATGGTGAGGAGTGAGATGGGAAGAGCATGAGGGGAGGTTGGCGTCTGTTCCTGCTTCCTCATGGTGAGGAGTGAGATGGGAAGAGCATGAGGGGAGGTTGGCGTCTGTTCCTGCTTGCTCATGGTGAGGAGTGAGATGGGAAGAGCATGAGGGGAGGTTGGCGTCTGTTCCTGCTTGCTCATGGTGAGGAGTGAGATGGGAAGAGCATGAGGGGAGGTTGGCATCTGTTCCTGCTTGCTCATGGTGAGGAGTGAGATGGGAAGAGCATGAGGGGAGGTTGGCGTCTGTTCCTGCTTGCTCATGGTGAGGAGTGAGATGGGAAGAGCATGAGGGGAGGTTGGCGTCTGTTCCTGCTTGCTCATGGTGAGGAGTGAGATGGGAAGAGCATGAGGGGAGGTTGGCGTCTGTTCCTGCTTGCTCATGGTGAGGAGTGAGATGGGAAGAGCATGAGGGGAGGTTGGCGTCTGTTCCTGCTTGCTCATGGTGAGGAGTGCGATGGGAAGAGCATGAGGGGAGGTTGGCGTCTGTTCCTGCTTGCTCATGGTGAGGAGTGAGATGGGAAGAGCATGAGGGGAGGTTGGCGTCTGTTCCTGCTTGCTCATGGTGAGGAGTGAGATGGGAAGAGCATGAGGGGAGGTTGGCGTCTGTTCGTGGCGTCACCTCTCCTGCCAGTCTGCTGTTTGTAAACAGTGGGTGCATCCCAAATGCCACCCTTTCCCCTGTGGTCCCAGTCAAAAGTAGTGCACAAAATAGAAAGTAGGGTGTCATTTGGGACACACAATGCTTCCCAACACTCACCCCGGTTCGGCTCATGACAGGGCTGAACAGGAACAATAATGGTTGGAAGATTGTTTGGCACACTCTGCCAGAGGAAAGGTGTGTGTGTTTTTGTGTATTTGTGTGTGTGTGTGTGTGTGTGTGTGTGTGTGTGTGTGTGTGTGTGTGTGTGTGTGTGTGTGTGTGTGTGTGTGTGTGTGTGTGTGTGTGTGTGTGTGTGTGTGTGTGTGTGTGTGTGTGTGTGTGTGTGTGTGTGTGTGTGTGTGTGAACAGAGCTGCATCAAGCCTGTCAATGCCAAAGCGCCTTTGACATGAATACAGGAATTCTGAGATCGCTGACTCACACAATATGCACATACACTACCGTTCAAAAGTTTGGGGTCACTTAGAAATGTCCTTGTTTTTTAAAGAAAAGCACATTTTTTGTCCATTAAAATAACATCAAATTTATCAGAAATACAGTGTAGACATTGTTACTACTGTAAATGACTATTGTAGCTGGAAACGGCAGATTTTTTATGGAATATTTACAGAGGCCCATTATCAGCAACCATCACTCCTGTGATCCAATGGCACGTTGTGTTAGCTAATCCACGTTTATCATTTTAAAAGGCTAATTGATCATTAGAGCAAAGGACTTTGTTTCTGGCCATTTTGTGTATTTCTTTCAAAAACAAGGACGTTTCTAACTGCCTCAAATTTTTGAATGGTGGTGTGCATTTATGCTGACTCTACACACCCACACACATACAAGCTGCTATTACAGTTGATCTTATATCCTGTTGCCTAGTCCCCTTACCCCTATACATATCTACCTCCATCACTCCAGTATCCCTGTCCCCTTACCCCTATACATATCTACCTCCATCGCTCCCTGTCCCCTTACCCCTATACATATCTACCTCCATCACTCCAGTATCCCTGTCCCCTTACCCCTATACATATCTACCTCCATCACTCCAGTATCCCTGTCCCCTTACCTCTATACATATCTACCTCCATCACTCCTGTATCCCTACCCCTATACATATCTACCTCCATCACTCCAGTATCCCTGTCCCCTTACCCCTATACATATCTACCTCCATCACTCCAGTATCCCTGTCCCCTTACCCCTATACATATCTACCTCCATCGCTCCCTGTCCCCTTACCCCTATACATACCTACCTCCATCACTCCGGTATCCCTGTCCCCTTACCCCTATACATATCTACCTCCATCACTCCCTGTCCCCTTACCCCAATACATATCTACCTCCATCACTCCAGTATCCCTTACCCCTATACATATCTACCTCCATCACTCCAGTATCCCTGTCCCTACCCCTATACATATCTACCTCCATCGCTCCCTGTCCCCTTACCCCTATACATATCTACCTCCATCACTCCAGTATCCCTGTCCCCTTACCCCTATACATATCTACCTCCATCACTCCAGTATCCCTGTCCCCTTACCTCTATACATATCTACCTCCATCACTCCTGTATCCCTTTCCCCTTACCCCTATACATACATACTCCATCGCTCCAGTATCCCTATCCCTGGCATTCACTTGTGTGTGTCCCAATTGGCACCCTATTCCCTGTGTAGTGCACTACTTTTGACCAGGGCCCTGGTCAAAAGTAGTGCACTACATATTGAATTGGGTTTCATGTGTCACATCTGTCACTAACAGGAACCATCAAACAAAAAGAGCCAAGCTTGCCAAGCAGGAAGGAACAAGACGCATCTGTCCATGACCTTATTGTTCCACTGCACAATGTTTACCAGTAGCATCTGTCCATGACCTTATTGTTCCACTGCACAATGTTTACCAGTAGCATCTGACCATGACCTTATTGTTCCACTGCACAATGTTTACCAGTAGCATCTGTCCATGACCTTATTGTTCCACTGCACAATGTTTACCAGTAGCATCTGTCCATGACCTTATTGTTCCACTGCACAATGTTTACCAGTAGCATCTGTCCATGACCTTATTGTTCCACTGCACAATGTTTACCAGTAGCATCTGACCATGACCTTATTGTTACACTGCACAATGTTTACCAGTAGCATCTGACCATGACCTTATTGTTCCACTGCACAATGTTTACCAGTAGCATCTGTCCATGACCTTATTGTTCCACTGCACAATGTTTACCAGTAGCATCTGACCATGACCTTATTGTTCCACTGCACAATGTTTACCAGTAGCATCTGTCCATGACCTTATTGTTCCACTGCACAATGTTTACCAGTAGCATCTGACCATGACCTTATTGTTCCACTGCACAATGTTTACCAGTAGCATCTGTCCATGACCTTATTGTTCCACTGCACAATGTTTACCAGTAGCATCTGACCATGACCTTATTGTTCCACTGCACAATGTTTACCAGTAGCATCTGTCCATGACCTTATTGTTCCACTGCACATGTTTACCAGTAGCATCTGTCCATGACCTTATTGTTCCACTGCACAATGTTTACCAGTAGCATCTGACCATGACCTTATTGTTCCACTGCACAATGTTTACCAGTGCATCTGTCCATGACCTTATTGTTCCACTGCACAATGTTTACCAGTAGCATCTGACCATGATCTTATTGTTCCACTGCACAATGTTTACCAGTAGCATCTGTCCATGACCTTATTGTTCCACTGCACAATGTTTACCAGTAGCATCTGACCATGACCTTATTGTTCCACTGCACAATGTTTACCAGTAGCATCTGTCCATGACCTTATTGTTCCACTGCACAATGTTTACCAGTAGCATCTGTCCATGACCTTATTGTTACACTGCACAATGTTTACCAGTAGCATCTGTCCATGACCTTATTGTTCCACTGCACAATGTTTACCAGTAGCATCTGTCCATGACCTTATTGTTCCAATGCACAATGTTTACCAGTAGCATCTGTCCATGACCTTATTGTTCCACTGCACAATGTTTACCAGTAGCATCTGACCATGACCTTATTGTTCCACTGCACAATGTTTACCAGTAGCATCTGTCCATGACCTTATTGTTCCACTCCACAATGTTTACCAGTAGCATCTGTCCATGACCTTATTGTTACACTGCACAATGTTTACCAGTAGCATCTGACCATGACCTTATTGTTCCACTGCACAATGTTTACCAGTAGCATCTGTCCATGACCTTATTGTTCCACTGCACAATGTTTACCAGTAGCATCTGTCCATGACCTTATTGTTCCACTGCACAATGTTTACCAGTAGCATCTGACCATGACCTTATTGTTCCACTGCACAATGTTTACCAGTAGCATCTGACCATGACCTTATTGTTCCACTGCACGTATAATGTTTACCAGTAGCATCTGTCCATGACCTTATTGTTCCACTGCACAATGTTTACCAGTAGCATCTGACCATGACCTTATTGTTCCACTGCACAATGTTTACCAGTAGCATCTGTCCATGACCTTATTGTTCCACTGCACAATGTTTACCAGTAGCATCTGACCATGACCTTATTGTTCCACTGCTCAATGTTTACCAGTAGCATCTGACCATGACCTTATTGTTCCACTGCACAATGTTTACCAGTAGCATCTGTCCATGACCTTATTGTTCCACTGAACAATGTTTACCAGTAGCATCTGACCATGACCTTATTGTTCCACTGCACAATGTTTACCAGTAGCATCTGACCATGACCTTATTGTTCCACTGCACAATGTTTACCAGTAGCATCTGTCCATGACCTTATTGTTCCACTGCACAATGTTTACCAGTAGCATCTGTCCATGACCTTATTGTTCCACTGCACAATGTTTACCAGTAGCATCTGTCCATGACCTTATTGTTCCACTGCACAATGTTTACCAGTAGCATCTGTCCATGACCTTATTGTTCCACTGCACAATGTTTACCAGTAGCATCTGTCCATGACCTTATTGTTCCACTGCACAATGTTTACCAGTAGCATCTGACCATGACCTTATTGTTACACTGCACAATGTTTACCAGTAGCATCTGACCATGACCTTATTGTTCCACTGCACAATGTTTACCAGTAGCATCTGTCCATGACCTTATTGTTCCACTGCACAATGTTTACCAGTAGCATCTGACCATGACCTTATTGTTCCACTGCACAATGTTTACCAGTAGCATCTGTCCATGACCTTATTGTTCCACTGCACAATGTTTACCAGTAGCATCTGACCATGACCTTATTGTTCCACTGCACAATGTTTACCAGTAGCATCTGTCCATGACCTTATTGTTCCACTGCACAATGTTTACCAGTAGCATCTGACCATGACCTTATTGTTCCACTGCACAATGTTTACCAGTAGCATCTGTCCATGACCTTATTGTTCCACTGCACAATGAGTTATTTTACCAGTAGCATCTGTCCATGACCTTATTGTTCCACTGCACAATGTTTACCAGTAGCACCATGACCTTATTGTTCCACTGCACAATGTTTACCAGTAGCATCTGTCCATGACCTTATTGTTCCACCAACAGTAGCCAATGACCTTATTGTTCCACTGCACAACAGTAGCAGTCCATGACCTTATTGTTCCACTGCACTGAGCATCTGACCATGACCTTATTGTTCCACTGCACAATGTTTACCAGTAGCATCTGTCCATGACCTTATTGTTCCACTCCACAATGTTTACCAGTAGCATCTGTCCATGACCTTATTGTTACACTGCACAATGTTTACCAGTAGCATCTGTCCATGACCTTATTGTTCCACTGCACAATGTTTACCAGTAGCATCTGTCCATGACCTTATTGTTCCACTGCACAATGTTTACCAGTAGCATCTGTCCATGACCTTATTGTTCCACTGCACAATGTTTACCAGTAGCATCTGACCATGACCTTATTGTTCCACTGCACAATGTTTACCAGTAGCATCTGTCCATGACCTTATTGTTCCACTCCACAATGTTTACCAGTAGCATCTGTCCATGACCTTATTGTTACACTGCACAATGTTTACCAGTAGCATCTGACCATGACCTTATTGTTCCACTGCACAATGTTTACCAGTAGCATCTGTCCATGACCTTATTGTTCCACTGCACAATGTTTACCAGTAGCATCTGTCCATGACCTTATTGTTCCACTGCACAATGTTTACCAGTAGCATCTGTCCATGACCTTATTGTTCCACTGCACAATGTTTACCAGTAGCATCTGTCCATGACCTTATTGTTCCACTGCACAATGTTTACCAGTAGCATCTGTCCATGACCTTATTGTTCCACTGCACAATGTTTACCAGTAGCATCTGACCATGACCTTATTGTTACACTGCACAATGTTTACCAGTAGCATCTGACCATGACCTTATTGTTCCACTGCACAATGTTTACCAGTAGCATCTGTCCATGACCTTATTGTTCCACTGCACAATGTTTACCAGTAGCATCTGACCATGACCTTATTGTTCCACTGCACAATGTTTACCAGTAGCATCTGTCCATGACCTTATTGTTCCACTGCACAATGTTTACCAGTAGCATCTGAGTTCCACTGCACAATGTTTACCAGTAGCATCTGTCCATGACCTTATTGTTCCACTGCACAATGTTTACCAGTAGCATCTGACCATGACCTTATTGTTCCACTGCACAATGTTTACCAGTAGCATCTGTCCATGACCTTATTGTTCCACTGCACAATGTTTACCAGTAGCATCTGTCCATGACCTTATTGTTCCACTGCACAATGTTTACCAGTAGCATCTGACCATGACCTTATTGTTCCACTGCACAGTGTTTACCAGTAGCATCTGTCCATGACCTTATTGTTCCACTGCACAATGTTTACCAGTAGCATCTGTCCATGACCTTATTGTTCCACTGCACAATGTTTACCAGTAGCATCTGACCATGACCTTATTGTTCCACTGCACAATGTTTACCAGTAGCATCTGTCCATGACCTTATTGTTCCACTGCACAATGTTTACCAGTAGCATCTGTCCATGACCTTATTGTTCCACTGCACAATGTTTACCAGTAGCATCTGTCCATGACCTTATTGTTCCACTGCACAATGTTTACCAGTAGCATCTGTCCATGACCTTATTGTTCCACTGCACAATGTTTACCAGTAGCATCTGTCCATGACCTTATTGTTCCACTGCACAATGTTTACCAGTAGCATCTGACCATGACCTTATTGTTCCACTGCACAATGTTTACCAGTAGCATCTGTCCATGACCTTATTGTTCCACTCCACAATGTTTACCAGTAGCATCTGTCCATGACCTTATTGTTACACTGCACAATGTTTACCAGTAGCATCTGACCATGCCTTATTGTTCCACTGCACAATGTTTACCAGTAGCATCTGTCCATGACCTTATTGTTCCACTGCACAATGTTTACCAGTAGCATCTGTCCATGACCTTATTGTTCCACTGCACAATGTTTACCAGTAGCATCTGACCATGACCTTATTGTTCCACTGCACAATGTTTACCAGTAGCATCTGACCATGACCTTATTGTTCCACTGCACAATGTTTACCAGTAGCATCTGTCCATGACCTTATTGTTCCACTGCACAATGTTTACCAGTAGCATCTGTCCATGACCTTATTGTTCCACTGCACAATGTTTACCAGTAGCATCTGTCCATGACCTTATTGTTCCACTGCACAATGTTTACCAGTAGCATCTGACCATGACCTTATTGTTCCACTGCACAATGTTTACCAGTAGCATCTGACCATGACCTTATTGTTCCACTGCACAATGTTTACCAGTAGCATCTGACCATGACCTTATTGTTCCACTGCACAATGTTTACCATCTGACCATGACCTTATTGTTCCACTGCACAATGTTTACCAGTAGCATCTGTCCATGACCTTATTGTTCCACTGCACAATGTTTACCAGTAGCATCTGGCCATGACCTTATTGTTCCACTGCACAATGTTTACCAGTAGCATCTGTCCATGACCTTATTGTTCCACTGCACAATGTTTACCAGTAGCATCTGTCCATGACCTTATTGTTCCACTGCACAATGTTTACCAGTAGCATCTGTCCATGACCTTATTGTTCCACTGCACAATGTTTACCAGTAGCATCTGTCCATGACCTTATTGTTCCACTGCACAATGTTTACCAGTAGCATCTGTCCATGACCTTATTGTTCCACTGCACAATGTTTACCAGTAGCATCTGTCCATGACCTTATTGTTCCACTGCACAATGTTTACCAGTAGCACCCATCCATGCCGACAGACGATGGCCACGCCCACCTTCTGAAGAAATTCGTCGGAATGTTGGCACTTGGTGTGCGGGTTGTGTGAACACCACACATACCTTTTGAGGATCATGTTAACACTTTCATCAGATGCCAACCTCTATCATTGAGCTGTAGCCACTTGACTTCTGAATGCGTAATTGCTGCTTGAGTTGGGTTTGTTGTTTCGACTTTTTGTCCTTTTTGTGTCATCCACAGGAGAAGATTAAAAACCACCACCCAAACAAGGGCACTGACCACTTCAAATGCTCTATGGAAAGTTCCACCGATTATGCAAATATCCCTTAAATTTAACGGGATGGTCATGTTCATGTAACAACGGTGGTTGGGTGAATCACGGACAGGTCACATGATGAGTAACCTTGCATAACTCCTGAATACTTGAGTTGCGTCCCTAAAGCTAATGTGTAGACTTTAGCTCAGAGGTCTAAAAAAGTAGGAAAACCGAGTTCAAATCCCAGTCTGTAGTATTCACAAGCATGCTCAACAGAGTGCACTAGCTCCTAGGCACCAGGGTAAAGATATATTTAAAACTAACTGCTGTCCTCAAATGGGCCCTGGCCCAATGGAGATGCTTCAAAGAGTCGGACAGGGAACACAGAGGTTGGTTTAGCTTATGGCAGGCCAGCTTGTGTTAGAGTCTGGAGTCTAGAGTAACTTTAGCCTTTGAAGTGTGAGAATGGTGTTTGAGGTCCAATGTGTAACGTTGACCCGCTATCCGGGGTCGCTGGGCAACAAGAGCAGGGTCACATTCATTAGGCACCTACTGGAAAAGAAACGCTTGTATTCGTTTTCAGATGCAAAATATTTGGGTGCAGTGTGCCTCAATAAATGTGACCCTGGTTAATTCGTTTTTACCTCCAACCAAACAAAACAAATATGACCACTGACTATAGGAACACTGAGTCCCAGAGAGACTGAAGGATTGCCCAAATAGACAGGAAGAGGTTTATGCACTATGTTAGACACACACACACACACACACACACACACACACACACACACACACACACACACACACACACACACACACACACACACACACACACACACACACACACACACACACACACACACACACACACACACACAGGGCGTGTCCTGTGATAATCAAATAATTAAAGAAGCTGTTATGAAAAGCCTAAGAAACAATGTAATATGAGAAATTGTAGTTCATTTTTGTTATGTAATGTTTTTTCTCATTGATCCTGGTGTTTTCTGCGTACTGAATCTCAACATTTTGTTAAAACTACATCAGAACCTGTGTCAGGGTATTCATGCATTCTTTCCCAGCAATTCAAATCCATTGAAATCATTAATGCGCGAGGCTGTTCCTGACTCCAGTCACTGTTGATGGACAGGGTCAGCACAGGCCTCGCTGCTTTGCCTAGCTTCATTCGGTGCATTAAGTCGATTTCATATTTTGCGCATGCGTATTGCCTAAACATGTCGTGTGGGTAAGCCTTGGATAAGCTCTGCACATTTGGACGTATCTAGATCATTTCGAGCTTGCATTCCTTGAACTGAATGACGCTAGCTAGCAAAAACAATCTGACAAATGAACACCTCAAATGAGCACCTCAAACCATTTTCAAAGTTGGATTTCCAAGGAAAACTTGATAATAGTTTTGGGAGTGGTAGACCAACACCTGCACTTCCTGGTCTTTCTTTAGAGGAAGGGACAGAAAATCATCTGAACGAATGCAACACTCAGCCTGACAGACACAGCAACCCGGAGCAGATAGCTGATCAGAGATGAGAGGAGAGTCATGTTTTACAACATTTTGGACAATATCATTGTTCAAATGAAAGCCAGGTTTGATAATTTTGTCATCCTTGATCCTACAGATGAGAGGAGTTCATTTATAAGTCTTGCCATTTCGGATTAGACTACTGCTAAGCTTTCATAGTTTTATGCATGGCTTTCTCCAGAATAAAAAACAATGACAATTTAACCAGGCAAGCCAGTTAAGAACAAAGTCTTATTTACAATGACGGCCTACCAGGGAACAGTGGGTTAACTGCCTTGCCCCAACGAAGTTCCAACTCAAAAAGTTGTTTACAAGGGGACTAATAATGAGAGAGAATGAACAATATCAACAGCCTTTAGAAAAATCTAATGACAAGTTTAATCAAGTTTAAGCTATAAATGATCCATGTGTGCTGAGAAAATCCCCCTATGAGATGTTGAAAACAAAGTGTCCAATAACCAATCCTCCTACTGGCCGATCATAAAAGTATCAGGTTTGAAGGTAAGACCCAGATGCAGACTGAGTCAAAGTAACAATGTTTATTACGGCAACAGGGGCAGGCAAATGACAGGTCAAGGAAGGCAGGTGTCGATAATCCAGAGTAGTGGGGCAAAGGTACAGGACGGCAGGCAGGCTCAGGGTCAGGGCCAGGCAGAGTGGTCAGGCAGGCAGGTTCAGAGACAGGACAGGCAAGGGATAAAACCAGGAGGGCGAGAAAAATAGAGTCTGGGGAAAAGCAGTAGCTGAGACAAAACGCTGGTTGACTTGACAAACAATATGAACTGGCAACAGACAAACAGAGAACACAGGTATTAATACACAGGGGATAATGGGGAAGATTGGCGACAACTGGAGGGGGGTGGAGACAATCAAAAAGACAAAATGCTTTAATACAAGTTGAAGTTATGAACAGTGGTTTGTTTCTCAAATATTGTAGTCTACGAAAGAGTTGTCCTAAAGTTGTTATGGCTTCCAGACTTTTAGCCGAGGCATAGGCTTTTCTCAATCACAAATGATAAGAGAATAGACAACATCCCTTTGATGCATTTGATTTATCAAGCTAGAATTTCATTTTGATGAGACACTTTTTTTACGCTTTGAAGTGAATTTGACCATCATTTCGATTGGTGATATGGACATTCTGTACCTTACTCAGTATATACGTGTGTGTAATAATATTTCACATAGCAATATTATTATTATGTGTGTGTGTGTTTGCGTGTCCCAAGCGTGGTGCATTGGAAGAATTTTAAATCCATTGTGAAGGCTATGAAGTTTGTATGAAATGTGTTTATTTTGTGCCACCTATCAGTTGTAACTGTGGACGTTACATTGGTCTATGGCTGAGCTGTTGAGCCGCGTGTCATTTTGTCGGATGATATTAAATCTGCCGCCATCGGAGGCTGTCGCTTGTGTAGCTTGGCTACATTGGTATTTCCATGTTGTGATTTTGTTTTTGTCAATTTCGGTTAATATCCTATGTCACTCTGGCTGTTGGAGCTATTGTACGGCGAACTTGTGCTTATTTGTTAATTTGTGAGTAAATATGGCTTTGATAAGAGCCAGTGCCTCCCCAGCCACCGACCTGACAGCACGTCACTGCACATACATACATACTAATTAAAACTAAAACATTCCACACCCTCTGCCCTGTCAAAGCAAAAGTCTGACTCAGACAAAAAAAGTGACTGATACCCTCAACTGTCTGTCAAACACGCATACACACACACAGGCACACACTAACACAAACATACGCACACATACACAGGCACACTCTAACACAAACATACGCACACAAACTCACACGCACAAATTCACAAATACATATGCACACAAGCACACACACCCGCACACACACACACACACACACACACACACACACACCCGCACACACACACACACACACACACACACACACACACACACACACACACACACACACACACACACACACACACACACACACACACACACACACACACACACACACACACACACACACACACACACACACACACACACGTATATCCAGTCACTGACGTCTCTCATTCTTGTCTCTCTGACAGCAGTGAAAGCTTGTAAAAATAACACACCTAAGATGCCCATTGTTTTTAGCGCTCATCTCTTGGGTTTAAAAAGACAAACGCAAATATTGTCTGTTTGAACAATTTACTGTCAACGTAAGAGCTGAATGCCTTGCGTACAATGCATGACCAATGGAATAACACTCTTTTAGCATGCTTGATAGTATCTGGCCACACCTTACCAGGCCTATCTGAAAGCCACCTTCACGCCCTCAAACTCAAACTAATGCAGGGTAACGTCTCCAAATTGTATATGGTCCAGTGTTTACTGATTGTGGTGCTAGCAACCCCAAGGTTGTGGGTTCAACTCCCACAGGGAACACATGCACACAACGTAAATACTCACTGTACTGTAAGTCTGTTTGGATAGAAGTCTCTGCTAACAGGCACACGGGTGATGTGGACTGAAATACAGGAACCAGCAGAAACACAGCGAAGGAAAGCATGTCTGATCCATATAATCACAACCACCATTCAGCTGGAAGTGTACACCAAGCGTGGTTCCTCTTGTTAAATCATTAGACAGGATACTACCACACAGACACCACACACACACTCAGTGACACACAGCACAATATGGTGGTCTGAGTTTCAAGTTGTATTAGTCGTATGTACGGGATATGTGTGGTAAACATCGTCCAATGAAATGCTCACATGCAGGTTCCTTCTGGACAACGCAACAACAATAAGACATAATAGAATATAAGAATACGAACATAAAGTACATTTTAACATCAGTAGAATACAGGAAGGCACAATGCATAGTCCAATATTTACACGTGTATTGGAGAAGGGGGGATGGGAGCAGTATATAAACTGAGCAGTATAATAAGAGTCTGGCAGCAGCAGGTGTGATGTGTGTAGCTTTAATGTATATGTATGTGTGTGTGTGTGTGTGTGTGTGTGTGTGTGTGTGTGTGTGTGTGTGTGTGTGTGTGTGTGTGTGTGTGTGTGTGTGTGTGTGTGTGTGTGTGTGTGTGTGTGTGTGTGTGTGTGTGTGTGTGTGTGTGTGTGTGTGTGTGTGTGTGTGTGTGTGTGTGTGTGTGTGTGCGAGTGTCTTTGTATGTGCACGTGTGTGTATGTGTGTATGTCTGTGTGGGTGTGTGCATGAGTGAGTGCATGTTTGCTATGTTGCGGAGAATCAGAGCAGGTGGTCAGTCCAGTTTAAGTGTTCAACAGTCTGAAGGCTTGTAGATAGAAACGGTCTCTGAGCCTGTTGGTATCAGGCCATCTGTCCAACGGTAAGGGAGTGAACAGCTCATGGCTGGGGTGTGTGGGATCCTTCTTGAAGCTGAGTGCCTTCCTCAGGCACTGTTTTGAGTAGATGTCCTAGACGGGTGGGGACCCGTTCCCGGTGATGTACTGAGCCGTCTTCACCAAGACCTGGAGGGCCTTGTGGTTGTAGGCAGAGCAATTTACGTAAAAGGCCATGATGCAACCGGTCAGGACGCTCTCGATGGTGCAGTGGTAGTATTTGGAGAGAACCCAGCCACCTTAGGAAGTAAGGAAGCAGTTGCGCCTTCTGGACAAGAGTGGTGGTGTTGTTGGTCCATGACAAGTCCTCAGTGGTGTGGACACCGAGGAACTTAACATTTGTGACTCTATCTTACTGCAGTCCCATGTGATGTGGATCTGGGCATGTTCTGTCCTATGCTTCTTGAAGTCAACTATCAAATTATTTGTTTTGCTGACGTTGAGGGAGAGGTTGCCTGTTCACTTACCTCCTCCCTATAGGCTAACTCCTCGTTGTGTAGTCAGCAAACTTGTTGATGTCGTGCAAAGCCACGTAGTTGTGGGTAAACAAGGAGTACAACAGAGGACTGAGGACACACCCCTGGGGGTCCCCTGTGTTAAGAGTCAGTGTGGAGAAGAGGTGTTGTTGCCAATCCTCACAGCCTGTGGTCTGCCCATCAGTAAATCCAGTTGCGGAGGGTGGTGTCCAGACCCAGGGCTCTCAGCTTGGTGTCGAGCTTGGAGGGAACAATAGTGTTGAAAGCTGAATGCTGAACTGTAGTAAATGAACGGCATTCTCAAATAGGTGTTTTTCTTCTCCAGATGTGTTATTGCGGTGTGAATAGCGATGGAAATGGCATCTTCTGTGGATCTGTTGGAGTGGTAAGCAAATTAGAGTTGGTCCAGTGTGCCTGGCATGCTGACCTTGATGTGGGCCATGACCTGCCTCTCAAAGCACTTCATGATGACCACGGTGAGCGCGATAGTAATTTGGCCATGTCACCTTGTTTTTCTTGGGCACTGGGACGATGGTGGTCTTCTTAAAGCAGGTGTGGAGTACAGCCTGGGACAGGTTGAAGATGTCGAGAAGAGAAGACGCCCGCCAGGATATCTCCGTTCATCCAGGGGATTTGGTTAGGGTACATCCAGGTTGTTATTGTGGGTACAACATCATCAACACATTTCCTAATGAAACCTGTGACTGATGATGTACTGTATATTCCTCAATGTTGATGGATGAGTCCTCGGAGGTTGAATCTCTGAACATATTCCAATCAGGATTGTCAAAACAATCCTGCAGCATTGAGTCTGCCTCCTCTGTCCAGCACGAACTATTCTCTGTGTTGGTGGTTCCCTCTTGAGTTGCTGCTTGTAGGTGGGGAGTAGGAACAGAGAGACATGGTCTGATTGGCCAAAGTGGTGTGGGGGATGGCTTTGTATACAAAAACATCCGTGACGTCTACATGTTCAAGTACGCTGGAACCTGTTGTGGGGCAGGATACATGTTGGGGAAATTTTGGGGAAATGTGTTTTAGATGGGCTTAGATAAAGTCACCCACGACAATAAAGACTGCTTCCGGGTGAGCAGATTGTCGCTGGCTAATAATCTTGTACAGTTCACTGAGTGCCACCTTTGTGTTGTCTTGTGGCATATGTACACAGCTGTGATAATAATAGTGAATTCCCTCGATGTATAGCGGGGTCGGCATGTTAGCATCAGGAACTCCAGGTTGGGTGAACAGGATCTTGCGACGTTATCAACTTCAGTTGGACACGAGGAAGAGCAGGCTGTGTAGCCTGTCTTTTCAGCCAGCAGGACACTAGGAAGAGGAGGCTGCCCATCTATTCAGCCATCCACTAGGAAAGATTTCATTTCAGCCATCAGGATACTAGGAAGAGGAGGCCGTTTAGCCCGTCATTTCAGCCATCAGGGTATTAGGAAGAGGAGGCCGTTTAGCCCGTCATTTCAGCCATCAGGGTATTAGGAAGAGGAGGCCGTTTAGCCCGTCATTTCAGCCATCAGGATACTAGGAAGAGGAGGCCGTTTAGCCCATCTATTCAGCCATCAGGATACTAGGAAGAGGAGGCTGCCCATCTATTCAGCCATCAGGACACTAGGAAGAGGAGGCCGTTTAGCCCATCTATTCAGCCATCTAGGAAGAGGAGCCCACCTTTTCAGCCATCAGGATACTAGGAAGAGGAGGCCGTTTAGCCCATCTATTCAGCCATCAGGACACTAGGAAGAGGAGGCTGTGTAGCCCATCTTTTCAGCCATCAGGATACTAGGAAGAGGACACCGTCTTTTTAGCTTTGAGTCGTTCTTTCCTTCCTCTTCTTCGTTGCTGGAGTTGCCTCAGGTCATCTCGGCCAACAGCAAAAGGTTAGTCCTCTGTGTGGGTAACAAAGGAGAGAATGCATTATTCCAGATCAAGGAGGCTGAATGATAAGTGTGTAGCTTCCGATTCATGATCCAGGCCTGGTGTGTGTGTGTGTGTGTGTGTGTGTGTGTGTGTGTGTGTGTGTGTGTGTGTGTGTGTGTGTGTGTGTGTGTGTGTGTGTGTGTGTGTGTGTGTGTGTGTGTGTGTGTGTGTGTGTGTGTGTGTGTGTGTGTGTGTGTGTGTGTGTGTGTGTGTGTGTGTGTGTGTGTGTGTGTGTGTGTGTGTGTGTGTGTGTGAGAGAGAGCTCTAATGTTGTTGCCCCCCTTTCTCTGTGCAGTGCAGTGTGGAGATCTCTGAGTGCCGATGGATCTATTCACACAGACAAAGAAAGACATGGAAAAAGACATGGAGAAACACAAGAAACACATGGAGAAACACATGGAGAAACACATGGAGAAACACATGGAGAAAACATGGAGAAAGACATGGAGAAAGACATGGAGAAAGACATGGAGAAAGACAGGGTGGGAGAGAAGAAGAGGGAGACTTGGTGGAAAATAAGTGACGAGCTGAGATAAGATAACAAAAGACAGGGAGTGTAACCGTCTCCCAAACACACACACACACACACACACACACACACACACACACACACACACACACACACACACACACACACACACACACACACACACACACACACACACACACACACACACACACACACACACACACACACACACACACACACACACACACACACACACACACAGGGATGCACACAAACACAAACACACACACACAGGGATGCACACAAACACAAACACACTCCCATTGTATTGACAAATAGATGCTTACACAGCAAAGGAAACGATTCTTTCTTTGTCTCTTTCTCCCTCTCTCCTACAGTTGACTGGCAT
>NC_068425.1:31266606-31289106 GCF_023373465.1 Oncorhynchus keta | reverse complement strand
AGAGCGCAGTGCAGGCCTGGTGAGGTTAGTAGAGCGCAGTGCAGGCCTGGTGAGGTTAGTAGAGCGCAGTGCAGGCCTGGTGAGGTTAGTAGAGCGCAGTGCAGGCCTGGTGAGGTTAGTAGAGCGCAGGGCAGGCCTGGTGACGTTAGTAGAGCGCAGTGCATGCCTGGTGAGGTTAGTAGAGCGCAGTGCAGGCCTGGTGAGGTTAGTAGAGCGCAGTGCAGGCCTGGTGAAGTTAGTAGAGCGCAGTGCAGGCCTGGTGAGGTTAGTAGAGCGCAGTGCAGGCCTGGTGAGGTTAGTAGAGCGCAGTGCAGGCCTGGTGAGGTTAGTTGACCCCAGTCCAGATCCAGATCCCTATCCAAGGGTAGGCCATGGTGAGGTCACTCCCACAGCTTCCCCCGCATTCCCTCTCACTCCCAACCACACAGGAAATGACCTCTCCCCTTCTGGATTCTTAACCAATGTATGTCTTTAAAACATCAGAACAAAATGTCATTTAGCTGTGTTTGTCTAGCTGCACCATATCTGATCCAGATGATGGAAGTGTAGCTCTGTTTCTCTGTGCTGTTTCACTCATATAGGAGATTCTTCTCCCGATAAGTAATGGGAAAATGCTCCATTTCAGAGTGCCAGGCAATCATGACCACAAGAATGAAGGGAAAGCTATTCCCAAAAAACATTTTCAGTCTTTTAGCAGATAACATTGCTGCACACAATAGTGTGTTGAAATATCAAGCTCTAACCATAAGGGTTGTATTTGTAATATGTCAAAAACACTTAGCCTATTATTCACAGAATAAACTCATTACTGCCAACATTATACTGTGGTTTGGGAAAGTGACATAACTGCAGAGGGGAAAACTAGCTTAGATTTCAGCATTTCATTAATATAATATATGCCATTTAGCTTTTGTCCAAATATACAGTACTTAGGCTGAGTCCGAAATTGACATACTATATACTGCATACTATAACAAACTGTTTAGTACAAATGTATGCAGCAAGAAACAAATATGAACACACTAGGCTCACCTATACTGAGAACGCCTCATCAGTTGCATTGTTTCTCACCTTGGTTCATTTTGCGACAGCCGGTCCCCTTCTCTGATTGTCTGACACACTGGTATGAAGAAATGATTCTCTTCCTCAATAGCATGCAGTCAATTCGTACTAGATGAAACATTCTACATTTCACATATCCAATCAGTCTACTATTTAGAATGCAAGTATGGGTATTCGGACATGGCCTTACAGTATTCTGAGTACATACATGTGTGACCCCAGCAGGAATTAAACCCACGATGTTGTCGTTGCTGAGCAGCACAGGACCAGAGACTATAAAGATATCATACATTATCCAAGACCAAGCACTGTCATGAGGCATCACACTATGTCTACTAACACTTTGGTTATCACTGACTATCTCTGGTTATATTGGGTTATCCTAGGTTATCTTACTTCCTTATGATAGAGATTCACAGACAGGCATAGCAATGGCAAGCTGAGAATCAGTTGTGCCACACCCAACACACTTACTAAACCGTATGACATCTCCTTCCATAAACACCTTAGAAAGAAAAGCCCACTGTATACACAACCAGCCATCCAGTGGAAAGAACCTACGTTTCCTCTCTATATGCCATCCACAGGGTATAAAGCACCTGTCAATTGCACTGTAGACCTGACCAGGGAAGGAAAGGAGACTGGGAGGAAGCAGGGAGGGAGGGACGGAGGGGGGTGCTATTTCTGGCTCACTCCTGTAGCTATGAAAGGAGGGGAATGTGAGGAGGTGTAGAGGGGGATTAAAGTTCATAAATATTATTCTACGATGGAGCGGCTTTGAATCAGCCTGGAGGACCTTGTTATAACCATGTGGCCAGGATGAGATCATTCACCTTTCTCCTTCTCTCTTTCTCCCTCTCCATCTCATCTCCCTACCTCTCATATCTCCCTCTTTTTCTCCCTCTCCATCTCATCACCCTACCTCTCATATCTGTCTCTCTTTCTCCCTCTCCATCTCATCTCCCTACCTCTCATATCTCCCTCTCTTTCTCCCTCTCCATCTCATCTCCCTACCTCTCATATCTGTCTCTCTTTCTCCCTCTCCATCTCATCACCCTACCTCTCATATCTGTCTCTCTTTCTCCCTCTCCATCTCATCTCCCTACCTCTCATACCTGTCTCTCTTTCTCCCTACATCTTTATCTTCTCTCATGTTCTTATTTATCTCTCTCCCTCTCTCATGTTCTTATTTGTCTCTCTCCCTCTCTCATGTTCTTATTTCTCCCTCTCTCTCCCTCTCTCATGTTCTTACTTCTCTCTCTCTCTCCCTCTCTCATGTTCTTATTTCTCTCTCCCTCTCTCATGTTCTTATTTCTCTTCTCTCTCTCTCTCTCTCTCTCTCTCTCTCTCTCTCTCTCTCTCTCTCCCTCTCTCATGTTCTTATTTCTCCCTCTCTCTCCCTCTCTCATGTTCTTATGTCTCCCTCTCTCTCCCTCTCTCATGTTCTTATTTCTCTCTCTCTCTCCCTCTCTCATGTTCTTATTTCTCTCTCCCTCTCTCATGTTCTTATTTCTCTCTCTCTCTCTCTCTCTCTCTCTCTCTCTCTCTCTCTCTCTCTCTCTCTCTCTCTCTCTCCCTCTCTCATGTTCTTATTTCTCTCTCTCTCTCCCTCTCTCATGTTCTTATTTCTCTCTCCCTCTCTCATGTTCTTATTTTCTCTCTCTCTCTCTCTCTCTCTCTCTCTCTCTCTCTCTCTCTCTCTCTCTCTCTCTCTCTCTCTCTCTCTCCCTCTCTCATGTTCTTATTTCTCCCTCTCTCTCCCTCTCTCATGTTCTTATTTCTCTCTCTCTCTCCCTCTCTCATGTTCTTATTTCTCTCTCCCTCTCTCATGTTCTTATTCTCTCTCTCTCTCTCTCTCTCTCTCTCTCTCTCTCTCTCTCTCTCTCTCTCTCTCTCTCTCTCTCTCTCTCTCTCTCTCTCTCTCTCTCTCTCTCTCTCTCTCCCTCTCTCATGTTCTTATTTCTCCCTCTCTCTCCCTCTCTCATGTTCTTATTTCTTTCTCCCTCTCTCATGTTCTTATTTCTCTCTCCCTCTCTCATGTTCTTATTTCTCTCTCTCTCTCTCCCTCTCCTGTTCTTATTTCTCTCTCTCTCTCTCATGTTCTTATTTCTCTCTCCTTCTCTCATGTTCTTATTTCTCTCTCTCTCATGTTCTTATTTCTCTCTCATGTTCTTATTTCTCTCTCATGTTCTTATTTCTCTCTCTCCCTCTCCCATGTTCTTATTTCTCTCTCCCTCTCTCATGTTCTTATTTCTCTCTCTCTCTCATGTTCTTATTTCTCTCTCTCTCATGTTCTTATTTCTCTCTCATGTTCTTATTTCTCTCTCATGTTCTTATTTCGCTCTCCCTCTCTCATGTTCTTATTTCTTTCTCCCTCTCTCATGTTCTTATTTCTCTCTCCCTCTCTCATGTTCTTATTTCTTTCTCCCTCTCTCATGTTCTTATTTATCTCTCCCTCTCTCATGTTCTTATTTCTCTCTCTCTCTCTCTCTCTCTCTCTCTCTCTCTCTCTCTCTCTCTCTCTCTCTCTCTCTCTCTCTCTCTCTCTCTCTCTCTCTCTCTCTCTCTCTCTCTCTCTCTCTCTCTCATGTTCTTATTTCTCCCTCTCTCTCCCTCTCTCATGTTCTTATTTCTCTCTCTCTCTCTCTCTCTCTCTCTCTCTCTCTCTCTCTCTCTCTCTCTCTCTCTCTCTCTCTCTCTCTCTCTCTCTCTCTCTCTCTCTCTCTCTCTCTCCCTCTCTCATGTTCTTATTTCTCCCTCTCTCTCCCTCTCTCATGTTCTTATTTCTTTCTCCCTCTCTCATGTTCTTATTTCTCTCTCCCTCTCTCATGTTCTTATTTCTCTCTCTCTCTCCCTCTCCTGTTCTTATTTCTCTCTCTCTCTCTCTCTCATGTTCTTATTTCTCTCTCCCTCTCTCATGTTCTTATTTCTCTCTCTCTCATGTTCTTATTTCTCTCTCATGTTCTTATTTCTCTCTCATGTTCTTATTTCTCTCTCTCCCTCTCCCATGTTCTTATTTCTCTCTCTCTCTCTCTCTCTCTCTCTCTCTCTCTCTCTCTCTCTCTCTCTCTCTCTCTCTCTCTCTCTCTCTCTCTCTCTCTCTCTCTCTCTCTCTCTCTCCCTCTCTCATGTTCTTATTTCTCCCTCTCTCTCCCTCTCTCATGTTCTTATTTCTTTCTCCCTCTCTCATGTTCTTATTTCTCTCTCCCTCTCTCATGTTCTTATTTCTCTCTCTCTCTCCCTCTCCTGTTCTTATTTCTCTCTCTCTCTCTCTCTCATGTTCTTATTTCTCTCTCCCTCTCTCATGTTCTTATTTCTCTCTCTCTCATGTTCTTATTTCTCTCTCATGTTCTTATTTCTCTCTCATGTTCTTATTTCTCTCTCTCCCTCTCCCATGTTCTTATTTCTCTCTCCCTCTCTCATGTTCTTATTTCTCTCTCTCTCATGTTCTTATTTCTCTCTCTCTCATGTTCTTATTTCTCTCTCATGTTCTTATTTCTCTCTCATGTTCTTATTTCGCTCTCCCTCTCTCATGTTCTTATTTCTTTCTCCTCTCTCATGTTCTTATTTCTCTCTCTCTCTCATGTTCTTATTTCTCTCTCTCTCATGTTCTTATTTCTCTCTCATGTTCTTATTTCTCTCTCCCTCTCTCATGTTCTTATTTCTCTCTCCCTCTCTCATGTTCTTATTTCTCTCTCCCTCTCTCATGTTCTTATTTCTCTCTCCCTCTCTCATGTTCTTATTTCTCTCTCCCTCTCTCATGTTCTTATTTCTCTCCCTCTCTCATGTTCTTATTTCTCTCTCCCTCTCTCATGTTCTTATTTCTCTCTCCCTCTCTCATGTTCTTATTTCTCTCTCTCTCTCTCTCTCTCTCTCTCTCTCTCTCTCTCTCTCTCTCTCTCTCTCTCTCTCTCTCTCAATTCTAAACTCTGACAGGGGAAAAGGTGCTGTGGCAACAGCTCGAAAACAACATCAGTTGTTAACAAGGGTGGAAGAAGGAAGAGAGAGAGAGGAAGGGAGAGAGAGAGAGAGAGAGAGAGAGAGAGAGAGAGAGAGAGAGAGAGAGAGAGAGAGAGGAAACATTGAGAAAGCTGGATGAAGAAAGGGTGAGGCCTTGTGCATAAAGACATTAAGATTTTGTTTCATTAAAAGTCAGCTTTGGTAGCTGCTGAAACACCATCAGAGTCCATTAGTTAGCTCAGAGAGCTAACACAGGAGTGTGGCTCTCAGGAGGTCTGGGATCAAACTACAGTCAGCCACGTGCATAAAACCTCTATGTTAGGTGGTAGAGCAGAAGACCTGCCATAGCTCCCTGATCTAATGCCTAGACTTTAGTTCAAAGGGCAAATTCACCACTTTGGATGTCAGGGAACCGATTTTGAACCCCAGTCAGCCACATGCACACAATCATCTCCATGAACATTGACATTCCTCTACAGAGCTGTCCCCTATGTGGCAGAGCAGAATCAGTTGTCTCCTGGCAGACTTGGGAGGCCTGTTACTGGGCATTGTTAATCATTAAGTCCTGGTCGTCTAAACAAACACACAGGGTGTTCATCTCACTCATTATACCTCTCATTGGCCCTCTGGGTGTCCCCTTTGGTTCCACTGGCCTGTGATGTATGTGTGTGAGAGTGAGTGAGTCAGCTGAAGGAGGAATGACATCACACACCACGGGACTGGGTGGATAGAGGACTGACACCACACACCACAGGACTGGGTGGATAGAGGACTGACACCACACACCACAGGACTGGGTGGATAGAGGACTGACACCACACACCACAGGACTGGATGCATAGAGGACTGACACCACAGGACTGGATGCATAGAGGACTGACACCACAGGACTGGGTGGATAGAGGACTGACACCACACACCACAGGACTGGATGCATAGAGGACTGACACCACAGGACTGGATGAATAGAGGACTGACACCATAGGACTGGATGGATAGAGGACTGACACCACACACCACGGGACTGGGTGGATAGAGGACTGACACCACACACCACAGGACTGGGTGGATAGAGGACTGACACCACACACCACAGGACTGATGCATAGAGGACTGACACCACAGGACTGGATGAATAGATGACTGACACCACAGGACTGGATGGGTAGAGGACTGACACCACACAGAACAGGACTGGATGGATAGAGTACTGGCACCACAGGACTGGATGAATAGAGGACTGACACCACAGGACTGGATGAATAGAGGACTGACACCATAGGACTGGATGGGTAGAGGACTGACACCACACAGAACAGGACTGGATGGATAGAGGACTGACACCACAGGACTGGATGGATAGAGGACTGACACCACAGGATTGGATGGATAGAGGACTGACACCATAGGACTGGATGGATAGAGGACTGACACCATAGGACTGGATGGATAGAGGACTGACACCATAGGACTGGATGGATAGAGGACTGACACCACAGGACTGGATGAATAGAGGACTGACACCACAGGACTGGATGAATAGAGGACTGACACCATAGGACTGGATGGGTAGAGGACTGACACCACACAGAACAGGACTGGATGGATAGAGGACTGACACCACAGGACTGGATGGATAGAGGACTGACACCACAGGATTGGATGGATATAGGACTGACACCATAGGACTGGATGGATAGAGGACTGACACCATAGGATTGGATGGACAGAGGACTGACACCACACACCACAGGACTGGATGGATAGAGGACTGACATCATAGGATTGGATGGATAGAGGACTGACACCACACACCACAGGACTGGATGGATAGAGGACTGACACCATAGGACTGGATGGATAGAGGACTGACACCATAGGATTGGATGGATAGAGGACTGACACCACACACCACAGGACTGGATGGATAGAGGACTGACATCATAGGATTGGATGGATAGAGGACTGACACCACACACCACAGGACTGGATGGATAGAGGACTGACACCACAGGACTGGATGGATAGAGGACTGACACCATAGGACTGGATGGATAAAGGACTGACACCATAGGATGGGATGGATAGAAAATTGGAACGGAAATGGCGCCACACCAAACTGGAAGTCTTCCGACTAGCTTGGAAAGACAGTACCGTGCAGTACCGAAGAGCCCTTACTGCTGCTCGATCATCCTATTTTTTTTAACTTAATTGAGGAAAATAAGAACAATCCGAAATTCCTTTTTGATACTGTCGCTAAGTTAACTAAAAAGCAGCACTCCCCAAGAGAGGATGACTTTCTCTTTAGCAGTGATAAATTCATGAACTTCTTTGAGGAAAAGATTATGATTATTAGAAAGCAAATTACGGACTCCTCTTTAAACCTGCGTATTCCTCCAAACCTCAGTTGTCCTGAGTCTGCACAACTCTGCCAGGCCCTAGGATCAAGAGAGACGCTCAAGTGTTTTAGTACTATATCTCTTGACACAATGATGAAAATAATCATGGCCTCTAAACCTTCAAGCTGCATACTGGACCCTATTCCAACTAAACTACTGAAAGAGCTGCTTCCTGTGCTTGGCCCTCCTATGTTGAACATAATAAATGGCTCTCTATCCACTGGATGTGTACCAAACTCACTAAAAGTGGCAGTAATAAAGCCTCTCTTGAAAAAGCCAAACCTTGACCCAGAAAATATAAAAAACTATCGGCCTATATCGAATCTTCCATTCCTCTCAAACATTTTAGAGAAGGCTGTTGCGCAGCAACTCACTGCTTTCCTGAAGACAAACAATGTATACGAAATGCTTCAGTCTGGTTTTAGACCCCATCATAGCACTGAGATGGCACTTGTGAAGGTGGTAAATGACATTTTAATGGCATCGGACCGAGGCTCTGCATCTGTCCTCGTGCTCCTAGACCTTAGTGCTGCTTTTGATACCATCGATCACCACATTCTTTTGGAGAGATTGGAAACCCAAATTGGTCTACACGGACATGTTCTGGCCTGGTTCAGATCTTATCTGTCGGAAAGATATCAGTTTGTCTCTGTGAATGGTTTGTCCTCTGACAAATCAACTGTAAATTTCGGTGTTCCTCAAGGTTCCGTTTTAGGACCACTATTGTTTTCACTGTACATTTTACCTCTTTGGGATGTTATTCGAAAACATAATGTAAACTTTCACTGCTATGCGGATGACACACAGCTGTACATTTCAATGAAACATGGTGAAGCCCCAAAATTGCCCTCGCTAGAAGCATGTGTTTCAGACATAAGGAAGTGGATGGCTGCAAACTTTCTACTATTAAAGTCGGACAAAACAGAGATGCTTGTTCTAGGTCCCAAGAAACAAAGAGATCTTCTGTTGAATCTGACAATTAATCTTAATGGTTGTACAGTCGTCTCAAATAAAACTGTGAAGGACCTCGGCGTTACTCTGGACCCTGATCTCTCTTTTGAAGAACATATCAAGACCATTTCGAGGACAGCTTTTTTCCATCTACGTAATATTGCAAAAATCAGAAACTTTCTGTCCAAAAATGATGCAGAAAAATTAATCCATGCTTTTGTCACTTCTAGGTTAGACTACTGCAATGCTCTACTTTCCGACTGACACCACAGGACTAGATGGATAGAGGACTGACACCACAGGACTGGATGGATAGAGGACTGACACCACAGGACTGGATGGATAAAGGACTGACACCCCACACCATAGTACTGGATGGATAGAAGACTGACACCACAGGACTAGATGGATAGAGGACTGACACCACAGGACTGGATGGATAGAAGACTGACACCACAGGACTGGATGGATAGAGGACTGACACCACAGGACTAGATGGATAGAGGACTGACACCACAGGACTGGATGGATAGAAGACTGACATGCCATTTACACACATGTAGAGGGACTGGATTCTGGAAAGAGGGGTTGTGAAGTGCACTCTTGTTCACTACCCACCACACATCTGGAAGCATTAGATCAGTGGAGGCATGGGCTTATTGTTGTTTAGCTGACGGTTGCAAGGCAGATGGCAAGGCAGCTTTCAGACTCCATTCAACAACATCGTAAATGCTTCATAATCTATGAGGGGTCAGATTTAGTTTTTAAGTGACATCCCCATTTTGTACTGAATTGGCCCTTTTCTGAGACACAGGGTTTAAACATAGTCCTGGACAAAAAACCATGCTGAATTAAGATGATTTTTAGTCCAGGACTATGCTTAAGGGCCCATTCAGTTAGACAGGAATGTCACTTAAAAACGAAATCTGCAAAATTAATTACAGGGGGAAGATAAAGTATGTGAACCCGTTAGAATTTCCTGGATTTCTGCATAAATTGGTCATAAAATTTGATCTGATCTTCATCTAGGTCACAACAATAGACAAACGCAGTCTGCTTGAACCAATAACACACAAACAATTATAGTTTTTATTGAACACACTGTGTAAATATTCACAGTGCAGGTTGAGAAAAGTATGTGAACCCTTGGATTTAATAACATGTTGACCCTCCTTTGGCAGCAATAACCTCAACCAAATGTTTTCTGTAGTTGTGGATCAGACCTGCACAACTTTCAGGAGGAATTTTGGACCATTCCTCTTCACAAAACTCTTTCAGTTCAGCAATATTCTTTGGATGTCTGGTGTGAACTGCTCTCTTCAGGTCATGCCACAGCATCTCAGTCAGGTCGAGGTCAGGACTCTGACTGGGCCACTCCAGAAGGCGTATTTTCTTCTGTTGAAGCCATTCTGTTGTTGATTTACTTCTGTGTTTTGGGTCGTTATCCTGTTGCATCACCCAACTTCTGTTGAACATTCTGCGCTGTGCTTTTGCAGTCATCTTTGCAGGACGACCACTCCTACGGAGAGTAGCAACAGTGCTGATATTTCTCCATTTATAGACATTGTGTCTCACCGTGGACAGACTTTTAGAGATACTTTTGTAACCATTTCCAGCTTCATGCAAGGCAACAATTCTTAATCGTATTAAGACTTCTGATATCTCTTTTGTTTGAGGCGTGGTTCACATCAGGCAATGCTTCTGTGAATAGTAAATTCACATTTTGTGAGTGTTTTGTATAGGGCAAGGCAGCTCTAACCAACATCTCCAATCTCGTCTCATTGATTGGACTCCAGGTTAGTTGACTCCTGACTCCAATTAGCTTTTGGAGAAGTCATTAACCAAGGGGTTCACATACTTTATCCAACCTACACTATGAATGTTTAAATTATGTATTCAACAAGAAAAATACAATAATTTGTGTGTTATTAGTTTAAGCACACTGTGTTTGTCTATTGTTGTGACTTAGTTGAAGATCAGATCAAATTTGATGTAAAATGTATGCAGAAATGCAGGTAATTCCAAAGGGTTCACATACTTTCTCTTGCCACTGTACAGTACCAGACATAAAACAAGACTAGGGCTGAGCTTCAAGGTAAAGTGTCTACTAGCTGTGAGTGTATGAACTTGATTCCCAATCTGGTTCTGCTTAGACCAGCCAGTACTGAACTTAATTTCATCATTAAACCTCAGTTTGTGATCAACCTATTTTAAAGCTGAATGGGTCATTATACATATACTCATATCATGGTGAATATAGGCTTAGATTCCAAAGCCAATTCAAACGCAGCTTATTTTTACATTTACATTTACATTTAAGTCATTTAGCAGACGCTCTTATCCAGAGCGACTTACAAATTTTTCCTTTTGATTAGACCCAAATGCTGTCATTTGAGCCTTGCCGGGGACATATTAGATTAGTTGTATTGAAGAAGGGAAGCGGGCATTTAGCGTTTTTCTTAAATTAATCACAGGGGGATGATTTGATTCCCAAGAGAGCTGATACTGTTCACATTTCACATACAAACCTTTCTCTATCTGTCTCTTCTTCTCTATCTGTCTCTTCTTATCTATCTTTCTCTTCTTCTCTATCTGTCTCTTCTTCTCTATCTGTCTCTTCTTCTCTATCTGTTTCTTCTTCTCTATCTGTCTCTTCTTCTCTATCTGTCTCTTCTTCTCTATCTGTCTCTTCTTCTCTATCTGTCTCTTCTTCTCTATCTGTCTCTTCTTATCTATCTTTCTCTTCTTCTCTATCTGTCTCTTCTTCTCTATCTGTCTCTTCTTCTCTATCTGTCTCTTCTTCTCTATCTGTCTCTTCTTCTCTATCTGTCTCTTCTTCTCTATCTGTTTCTTCTTCTCTATCTGTCTCTTCTTCTCTATCTTTCTCTTCTTCTCTATCTGTCTCTTCTTCTCTATCTGTCTCTTCTTCTCTATCTGTCTCATCTTCTCTTTCTTTCTTTCTTTCTTTCTTTCTTTCTTTCTTTCTTTCTTTCTTTCTTTCTTTCTTTTCTTTTCTTTTCTCTCTCTCTTTTTGTCTTGTCTTTCTTTCTCCCTCTCCCCCTCTCTCTCTCTCTTTGTCTTTCTTTCTCCCTCTCTCTCTCTCTCTCTCTCCCTCCTCTCTCTTTCTCTCTCTTTTTGTGTCTTTCTTTCTCCCTCCTCTCTCCCCCTCTCTCTCTCTGCCTATGAGCATGACTGGGCGATAATGTCCTCTCCGTCCCCTAAGCCACATAAATACAAGGGCCTTGTTTCTGCCATGCGCCCAGGTACAGCCATGCGCCCAGGTACAGTCATGGGTACAGTCCCATTGGATATAGGGAAGCATAGAGAGAAGAGTGGAGTGGAGAGGGGGGCCTGTATGTACCCTGGACACAGAGAGGGAAGTGTCTGGGGAGACAGGGACTCTGATGGAGGGGCACAATGGGACCATTGCTTTGGCTGGGTCACTGCAGGCCTTCACTTGGGAAAAGTTCTGTGGGAAGGGGCTCAATGCATCCTACTATCTCAATATTCCAAGAAAAACAAATGCCTAAACAGATTGCAATTACAATTTTCCCATCTGGTCCCAAGTTTTGGAATCACATATGATTCCCAAATAGTGGAATCGTCATAACTCTCTGGATAAGCTCTGTTATGTTATCTCTATGGATATCTGAGCCAAGACATGCTGTACACTGACACACACAGATTCCCATGACGGCCAAAGTCCGGTCCAGAAGCACTACAAATATACCATTGTTCCCTTAACAGCTGACCCACCGCATCTAGACTCTGCATGGGAAAGTCTGAGCTCCCCGATATACTGCACACACACACACACACACACACACACACACACACACACACACACACACACACACACACACACACACACACACACACACACACACACACACACACACACACACACACACACACACACACACACAACTGTGCTGCACTGTTCCAACCACACCCTCCCTCTATCTCCCTCTCTCTCTCCCTCTATCCCTCCCTCTATGCCTCCCTCTCTCCCCATCTCCCTCCCTAAATCTCTCTCTCTCTCTCTCTCTCTCTCTCTCTCTCTCTCTCTCTCTCTCTCTCTCTCTCTCTCTCTCTCCCTCTCTCTCCCTCTCTCTCTCCCTCTCCCTCCCTCTCTCTGGCCTTGTTTGGATGGCCCTTACATACACTGTTTTGATTGTAATCACATGTCATGAAGGGGCCGATTGTTTCCAGTATTGTGATTGCCATCGCTGCTTCCCACTTCATCCAGGCCCTTTGACCGGGATGACACATTACTGTACCCAATGTACCGGTGGTAGAGCCCATGCCATGCTACCACCTGTACTCCTAGCCTGATCCCAGACCTGTTTGATCCCAGACCCACCTCCACCATCCCCACTCCCCATCTTCCCCTTCGACCCTCCCCACCCCCTAACTTCCCCTTCCACCCTCCCCACCCCCTACCTTCCACCCACCCTCCCGACACCCCACCTACCACCATCCCCACCTTCCACCCTCCCCACCTTCCACCATCCCCACTCCCCACCTGCCACCTTCCACCATCCCCACTCCCCACCTTCCACCTTCCACCCACCCCACCTTCCACCCTCCCCACCTTCCACCATCCCACTCCCCACCTTCCACCTTCCACCCTCCCCACCTTCCGCCTTCCCCACTCCCCACCTTTTACCTTCCACCCACCCCCACCTTCCACCATCCCCACCCCCTTCCACCCTCCCCACCCCCACGTTCCACCATCCCCACTCCCCACCTTCCACCTTCCACCATCCCCACCTTCCACCTTCCATCCTCCCCTGCCCTCCCTGGAACCATTGCCGCGCGGCCCGGCCTCTTACATCCAGCCGGAGTGCTCTCTGGCCAGGGGAGAGCCGGCGAGCTGAAGGCCCTCTTTGTGCTTCTGCTCCCTGGGAGATATTAACCCCCCGTCTCCTCGCCTCCACGACCACACAAAGGAAGCACTTACTAAACGCTAAAGCCTTAACAAACAACGCCTTTCAGATGAACCCAGCTCCATGCGGTGCAGAGGGAGGGGGTAGAGGGGAGCTGAGGAGAGAGAGGGGGAAAAAGCCTCCCTTTACTTGTATTTGCAGATTACAGGGGAAGGTGGCGTTAGCGGGCGGCTGATTCTGTGGTGGGGCTGTGGGGCTTCGTGTTCGTGTTCAAGGTGGTTGGATGTGTTGTGGTGGTTGGAATAGGAATAGGGAACTCACACAAACAGGCATGCAAACACAAAGATGCCTGTGCACTTACACACAAAAACACACACACAGCAACAGGTCCAAGTCGTGCCATGAGTGAAAGTGTATGAAAGTAGTATGGAGCCCTGAGAGTGGGTGTTTTTCCTGAGGTAAAGTTGATCTAAGCAGGAATGGCTTTTTCTTGCTCACATGTGCAAGCATGCACGCGCACCCACGCTCTCTCTCTCTCTCTCTCTCTCTCTCTCTCTCTCTCTCTCTCTCTCTCTCTCTCTCTCTCTCTCTCTCTCTCTCTCTCTCTCTCTCTCTCTCTCTCTCTCTCTCTCTCTCTCACTCACTCACTCACTCTCACTCACTCACTCACTCTCTCTCTCTCACTCACTCACTCACTCTCTCTCTCTCTCTCACTCTCTCTCACTCTCTCTCTCACTCTCTCTCACTCTCACTCTCCCAAACACTATTTTTCACATACACTTGAATGGAAGGCCAAGGCTGCCTCCCAGGTTTCACATAAATCCCCCTGGGATATTTTATCCTCTAAGAATGTGGTCATAATATCATGGGGAAATTACTTTATGGTTACTTTGTCCACAAGCTCTTTGGCCGGTGCTGCGCTGCCGTTCACTCCCAAGATGTGTGAGCAAGAGAGAGAAAGACAGAAAGACAGAGAGGGAGAGAGACATGTAACAGTGTAACTTTAGTCCGTCCCCTCGCTGGGCTCGAACCAGGGACCCTCTGCACACATCAACTACTGACACCCACGAAGCATCGTTACCCATCGCTCCACAAAATCTACGGCCCTTGCAGAGCAAAGGGAACCACTACTTCAAGGTCTCAAAGCGAGTGACGTCACCAATTGAAACACTATTAGCGCGCACCACTGCTAACTAGCTAGCCATTTCACATCGGTTACACTCACCCCCTTTTGACCTCCTCCTGTTCCGCAGCAACCAGTGATCCGGGTCACGGCACCAATGTAACAGTATAACTTTAGTCCGTCCCTCGCCCCTACCCAGGCTCGAACCAGGGACCATCTGCACACATGAACTACTGACAACCACGAAGCATCGTTACCCATCGCTCCACAAAAACCATCCCCTTATCTAGTACAGCCCATCCCCTTATCTAGTACAGCCCATCCCCTTATCTAGTAGAACCCATCCCCTTATCTAGTACAGCCTAACCCCTTATCTAGTAGAACCCATCCCCTTATCTAGTACAGCCCATCCCCTTATCTAGTAGAACCCATCCCCTTATCTAGTACAGCCCAACCCCTTATCTAGTACAACCCATCCCCTTCTATAGTTATCAGATGTTGTCAAACACACGGCCGTTCTCTTCCTCAATAACATGCAGTGAATTCGTACAAGATGAAAAGCTTAAATGCGTTCAACATCCTGGCATTTAAAGCACGCTCCATTTTGGAAATGTCACATACTTTAAAACATTCTATTTCTGCATACCCAATCAGAGTTCTATTTAGCACACCAGTACAGGTATCGGGACAGGCCCAGAGAGAACTCCACAGTCCAGTACTACACAGGCTCTCTCTCCCAGCTGCTGAAAATTCATGTCCAGTGACTAGTTTGTGTTTTAAGTTGTATTGATTCGCACAAAATAAGAAAGACAAAGCAATGCAGATAAAAACAATGTTAGAAAAAAAATGGACAGGTGAGGTTGCAAACCCAAGAGGGCTTTATATTAAACAATATGTATACAATACAGTCTGTTCAATGAATAAAACAAAGAATACTAATTACAATAGAACATGATAGATTCAGCGTGCTTTTTTTTGTATGTTTGCATGTGAGTGTGTGTGTGCGCGTGTGTGTGTGTGCGTGCGTGTGTGTGTGTGTGTGTGTGAGGGTGTAAGTGTTATGCTAGTAGCCATAGCAACGTGCCTGTTTCAACACCCCCTAGTGAGTCAATCTAAGGAACATCAAAATCCATCAATTTAAACTGGAGAAATCTGTTATTTTTGCGTGGGCTGCGTCTCAATCTACCACATCCGCCTATGTCGCCATTCCACACTGCTGTTTGCCAACCTGGTCTCAGAGCATTTCGTATTATTCTGTATATAAATCCGCAACACTCCATTTAGTATGATATGTTACCTTTTGTATGGTATGTATTAATTTGTGGATGTCCATCCTCCATTTCGTATGATATGTTACGAATTACAATTATTATTCAATGTTCCAAATTTACAAAACGTACAATATGTTACAAATTCTAGCTAGGTGGCTAGGTGGCTAACGTTAGCTAGCTGGCTAACATTAGCTAGGCTAGGAGTTAGGGTTAGGGTGAAGGTTAGGGTTAAGTTTAGGAGTTAGGTTAAAATGTTAAGGTTAGGGGAAGGGAAGGGTTATCTAAAAGGCTTCAGGTTAGTGTTAGGGGAAGTGTTAGCTAACATGCTAAGTAGTTGTAAATTAGCTCAAAAGTAGTAAGTAGTTGAAAAGTTACTACTTAGCTAAAATGCTGAAGCTGTCCGTGATGAAATTCAAACTCTCGACCTTTGGGTTGCGTTATTCGCCCACACACACCCTGACCATTTAGTTTGTACTTTATGTAACCATACCAAACGTAACATATCATACGTTAACTATATTACATCAATTCTATGAGGCCAAGCTAGTTTGCCAGACCAGGAGATGTCCCCGAAAATTGGTCTTCTCACTACGTTAGGTCTTCTTTTCCATTTATGAATGTGTTATTCAATGGGTTTCTATAGTATTCAAATGTGTTTTTTATTCAGTGTGTTTCTAGTAAAGGACAAATTCTAAATCAAATAGCTGAATGATCCATGGTATGACCTTCTTAAAACAATTCCATGTGTCATCTTAGAACCCCTCTGGGGAGGAGAGACACATCACTACTGTAGTTAGCAGAGAAGAACCTAGTCCTGCAGTTCCCTTGTACAGCATCCATGTTAGGAGTTAGGAATGATTCAGCAGTGGGATGGGTCGTTGACCTCAATTCCTGTTGGATTAACAGGAATTGGTTTCTGTTTAACATTAAATTATATCGTTGACAAAGGCACATATTGACTATTTTATGGACACACATTGATAACTTTTTGGTTCCCCTCCAAAGCAAAATATCAGCCAACTAGCTTCCACATACAGTACAGCTATAAAGCCCCATATAAACAGAGTACAGTGAACACTGTGGTTTACAGATATTTCTCTACAGTACAGTGGTGATAACCATTGTTTAAAGAGCAGATTATGGCCCATTGTCAGGTCACTCCAGCTATACTGGGACGCCCTGGTGGCATTCATTACGTGCCTCTGGCTCTGAACCCATTTCAAAGACATCATTGTGTATTTGTGTGACTGTGTGTTTATGTCTGCGTGTGCGTGTGTGTGTGTATGCGAGTGTATGTGTGTGTGTGTATGTGTGTGTGTATGTGTGTATGCCTGTGTGCATGTGTGTGTGCAGCAGGAGACGTTAACTGTTTGAAATATTAGTCACAGTGGTGCAGCCTAAAGGTAAAAGGTCATTCTAGCGCAGGCATCTGTTTTATACCTAACACAGTGAGTCATTCTGTGTGCGTGCGTGTGTGTGTGTGTCTGTGTGCGTGTGCGTGTGCGTGTGTGTGTGTGTGTGCGTTCGTGCGTGCGTGTGTGTGTGTGTGTGTGTGTTTGTGTGTGTGTGTGTCTTGGTGTGTGTGCAGTTGTTAGGTCAATGGGTGAGTCTCTAGCAGGGTTGGGTAGTTTCTAAATGTAATCCGTTACAGTTACCTGTCCAAAATTGTAATCAGTAATGTAACTTTTGGATTACCCAAACTCAGTAACGTAGTCTTATTACATTCAGTTACTTTTAGATTACTTTCCCCTTAGGAGGCATTAGAAGAAGAGACAAATGTATGTTACCAATTGAACATATATTGCTAAATCAATGTTAACATTTAGTTGGATGTTCAATGTTACTTTATGGGTTGGTTATGTAGGCTTCTTCTAACTAACCCATCGCTTTCTATTACATATAAAAATATGATTACATTATATCTTTACATTAAAAACCAGTCTATCAGAATTCCAGCCATTCCAATAAATGTTATACCCCTTGATCTTCAACAATAGGACTTGTAAATACGGAAGTATAGATTAGCCAAATTGTTTTACCTGAGCATAACCCCACAACTAAGGACTTATTAGCCAGTCCTACTCTGTTGTTTATGATTTTGTTGTCATGGAGGACTGATGGGGCTCATTGATTCAAGTTGAAAAATAAAATTCTGTGCTCATGTAGTGACATGCTTTGAGAACTACTGAAAAGTGCTGTTTAACATGTGAAATATGAATGCTGCATTTACTATGGGCCTATTGTTACCCTTTTAGTTGGGGACACTTTGATATATTGATAATATGCAGCTGTTTAAAGGTCAAATCCACAGATAAAACAATAACGAAATCGTTACACACCTCTGTTTTGGTTACAAGCTGAGGCCTGGAGAAATTGACCCACTGTCAGATGAATAGACATAACTATGGATGTAAGGACAGACCATCCATGATATCAAAATGATTGTTCTAGTCATGTTATGAGGCTATGCAGTGTTTGTTTATATTTACAATGTTTACAAGCATTGGAGAAATACAAACTTATATTTAAAAGCTATATTTAAAAGCTCATGAGGCATTTCAAAGTTATATTCTTCAAGAATCAATGGATATATAAATATATATATATATAAGTCAGAAAATGGATGTAACAACTACAGCTTGCCCCTTTAAGTCAATCAAAAGTTTATGAGTTTGAGCATGTGAACATTAGGTCTATGGATTCATTTTTTTATCTGCATGAATTTGATTGAGCAATAAACGGCCCACTTTTATTCCATAGGCAGGCATCCGCACCATGCAGTTTTTGCAAGAGCACATTTTTCACTGGCTGTCCACTGGTTTCAAAAACAATAATTGATAGGCAGCTTAAACTTCTTAAATTCAACCATTATTGAGTTCAAATACACATTTAGATGTGTGAACAGCCATCCTCAACAACCACAGTCCGTAGGGCGCAAACAGCTAAATGAGAGAGTAGCAGTGTGATTTACATCAATGTGCTATGTAGATATCAATAATATATCCGTATCGCCGTAAACTACACCAATGTTGTCATCCTGACCTCCAAGTATTTATTCTAGTTGGATCATCTTTGGATGCCGACAGCAGTCACACCATTGGAAGACAGCTTGGACTGTAGGCTACAAAAGCCTATTCCTGCGCTTTTCCCACAATCCATCAAACACATTTGGTGATTCATCATAGTGATCTCTGACTTGTGGTGAGACTCGCTCAGGTGGAACAAACTTAAATTTGTGCCTTTTTTCAATGCTGATTTGAATGTCATTGAAAAAACAGTGTCAACTATTTTTTTAATCTCGCAATCATCCTGTCCGAATTGAAAGGTAAACCTTGAAATAATCATCTAGATATTCAAAAGTATCTGTACAAAAGTATCTGATTACAATTTGTTTTGCTGGTAATGTAACGGGATTACAGTTACCGTTTTTGTAATCCCTTACAGGTAACAGATGACATCCGCTACTCTCCAACCCTGGTCTCTAGTGAAAGGCTGTCTGTTCTCTAAAGGTATGTCATCACTTCTCCTCCTGTCAAGGATATGACCGGGAGCCATTGACTTCGGCATATAATGAATTATTAAGGCTGACTGACAGACTGACTGGACAAAGAGTGTAGATGTACACAAAAGCATGACTCCATAGAAATAAGGTACACAAGCATCTACTATAATACCCAGAGTGTAAGGAAGTAGTCCAACACACACACACATCACTACACCCACACATGAGGATGGAGACTCTGGCACAGGGACAAACACACACATCACTACACCCACACAGGAGGATGGAGACTCTGGCACAGGGACACACACACACACATCACTACACCCACACAGGAGGATGGAGACTCTGGCACAGGGACACACACACACACATCACTACACCCACACAGGAGGATGGAGACTCTGGCACAGGGACACACACACACATCACTACACCCACACAGGAGGATGGAGACTCTGGCACAGGGACACACACACTGACGTTAGGCACTGATTGAGACACTGGCACAGGGACAAACACACTGTCGTGTCTTTACTATCATTAAACTGAAAACATAGTTTTTATCAAAGATTCTCTGTAATTAGTATTACGCGATTAACTGATTAACTAGGATGTCGGGGCACCAAGGAAAAATATTCAGATTACAAAGTTATCATTTCCTAAAATAACATTTCAGATATTTTATCTGATCAATTAGTCTTCAAATTAATGAATTATTTACTTTACCTAACGTTAGTCTCATTCCAAACGTCGTAAATTGTTGATTAGTATTCACAGAAATGCATAAACAAACAAACAAACACGGTAAATGTGGTTACATGAAATGAGAATGTGCCCTAGTGGGCTAAACCGGCATGGCGGCTTGTTAGACAAAAGGGGAAGTGGGGGTCAACTAAGAAGTCACTACAGCTGACTCCACACTCCAAGACTGCTTCCATCACGTGGACTGGGACATGTTTCGTATTGCGTCAGATAAAAATATTGATGAATACACTGATTCGGTGTGCGAGTTCATTAGAACGTGCGTCGAAGATGTCGTTCCCATAGCAACGATAAAAACATTCCCTAACCACAAACCGTGGATTGATTGCAGCATTCGCGTGAAACTGAAAGCGCGAACCACTGCTTTTAATCAGGGCAAGGTGTCTGGTAACATGTCCGAATATAAACAATGCAGCTATTCCCTCCGCAAGGCTATTAAACAAGCTAAGCGTCATTACAGAGACAAAGTAGAATCTCAATTCAATGGCTCAGACACAAGAGGCATGTGGCAGGGTCTACAATCAATCACAGACTACAGGAAGAAATCCAGCCCCGTCACGGACCAGGATGTCTTGCTCCCAGGCAGACTAAATAACTTTTTGCCCGCTTCGAGGACAATACAGTGCCACTGACACGGCCTGCAACGAAAACGTGCGGTCTCTCCTTCACTGCAGCCGAGGTGAGTAGACATTTAAACGTGTTAACCCTCGCAAGGCTGCAGGCCCAGACGGCATCCCCAGCCTCGCCCTCAGAGCATGCGCAGACCAGCTGGCCGGTGTGTTTACGGACATATTCAATCAATCCCTATACCAGTCTGCTGTTCCCACATGCTTCAAGAGGGCCACCATTGTTCCTGTTCCCAAGAAAGCTAAGGTAACTGAGCTAAACGACTACCGCCCCGTAGCACTCACTTCCGTCATCATGAAGTGCTTTGAGAGACTAGTCAAGGACCATATCACCTCCACCCTACCTGACACCCTAGACCCACGGCCTACAGGGAGGAGGTGAGGGCCCTCGGAGTGTGGTGTCAGGAAAATAACCTCACACTCAATGTCAACAAAACTAAGGAGATGATTGTGGACTTCAGGAAACAGCAGAGGGAACACCCCTATCCACATAGATGGAACAGTAGTGGAGAGGGTAGCAAGTTTTAAGTTCCTCGGCATACACATCACAGACAAACTGAATTGGTCCACTCACACTGACAGTGTCGTGAAGAAGGCGCAGCAGCGCCTCTTCAACCTCAGGAGGCTGAAGAAATTCGGCTTGTCACCAAAAGCACTCACAAACTTCTACAGATGCACAATCTAGAGCATCCTGGCGGGCTGTATCACCGCCTGGTACGGCAACTGCTCCGCCCTCAACCGTAAGGCTCTCCAGAGGGTAGTGAGGTCTGCACAACGCATCACCGGGGCCAAACTACCTGCCCTCCAGGACACCTACACCACCCGATGTTACAGGAAGGCCATAAAGATCATCAAGGACATCAACCACCCAAACCACTGCCCCGCTATCATCCAGTAGGCGAGGTCAGTACAGGTGCATCAAAGCTGGGACCGAGAGACTGAAAAACAGCTTCTATCTCAAGGCCATCAGACTGTTAAACAGCCACCACTAACATTGAGTGGCTGCTGCCAACACACTGTCATTGACACTAACCCAACTCCAGCCACTTTAATAATGGGAATTGATGGGAAATTATGTAAATATATCACTAGCCACTTTAAACAATGCTACCTTATATAATGTTACTTACCCTACATTATTCATCTCATATGCATACGTATATACTGTACTCTACATCATCGACTGCATCCTTATGTAATATATGTATCACTAGCCACTTTAACTATGCCACCTTGTTTACTTTGTCTACATACTCATCTCATATGTATATACTGTACTCGATACCATCTACTGTATGCTGCTCTGTACCATCACTCATTCATATATCCTTATGTACATATTCTTTATCCCCTTACACTGTGTATAAGACAGTAGTTTTGGAATTGTTAGTTAGATTACTTGTTGGTTATCACTGCATTGTCGGAACTAGACGCACAAGCATTTCGCTACACTCGCATTAACATCTGCTAGCCATGTGTATGTGACAAATAAAATTTGATTTGATTTGATTTGATTTGATTTACAGAGTGATAATTATAACAATTAAAATGCTAATATTTCACACATGAATGCTCACTCATTCGGGAACAATTGCAATCAATATATATATATTTACGCTCAGTGTGTCGTCTTGATCGCTGGTGAAATGTTGTGTCTTTTGTAGAATTGTCCGTCTCTCTCTCCCGCTCTCTCTCTGTTGTGGTTAGAGGGTATAGTTCAGAGTGACATTCGTTATAGAATGGATGTTTCGGCGGTTGTCGTTCTTCGCGTTCAATGATACCGAATTCCTAGCTGCAGACTAGTAATTACTGTCAAAGACTTGTTCTTATTCTGTCGGTATTGATAGTCTAAGAGTTTAACCACGTGGTATGGTTAAAAGATTCAGCAATGGTCTACAACCTTTGTCCTCCTAATGGAGAAAAACATGGTCTGCAACCTTTAGTCATCTCGT